>NC_058134.1:274821185-274850932 GCF_016433145.1 Gracilinanus agilis | reverse complement strand
CTCCCCACTCCCCTGCTCCCCTTGGTTTATCCCTTCTAACTTTCTCAGAAGGGTTAGATAAGAGTTTTATTTCCCAATGGATAGTATAGCTACTCTTCCCTCTCCGGGTCTATTATACTGAGAGTAAGGTTTGATTATTACCTCTTTATGCTCTCTTCCTCTCCTTCTTATAGTAGTATTTGTTCCCTCTCCTTTCCATGCCCTCTTTGTGTGTAATAGAATATCTTATTTTCTTATTCACTCAAGTTTCTCTTGGTGTCCCCTGCTATTCACCCCCTCTTTCCCATCCCCCATGCCATCTTAGATTATTTAGTGTTCCACCCTTACCCTGTGAATTATTCTTCTGATTACTATAATAGTGAATATTATAATAGTGATTAGAGTTCACTACAGAGAATTAAACATAACATTTCTCTACATAGGAATACAGATAATTAGATCTCACTAAGGCCCTTAAAAACGCAAATTTAAAAATTATAAGTTTTCTTTCTTTCCCCTCTGTATCTTATTTACCTTTTCAGGTTTCTCTCGATTTTTGTGGTTGAATATCAAACTTTCCATTTAGCCCTGGTCTTTTCTGTGCAAACACCTGGAATTCTTCAATTTTGTTGAATGCCCATACTTTCCCCTGGAAATATATAGTCAATTTTGATGGGTAGTTGATCCGTGGTTGCAGGCCCAGCTCTCTTGCCTTTCTGAATGTCGTATTCCAAGCCTTGTGATCTTTTAGTGTGGAGGCTGCCAGATCCTGTGTGATCCTGATTGGTGCTCCTTGATATTTGAATTGTTTCTTTCTGGCTTCTTGTAAGATTTTTTCTTTTGCTTGGAAACTCTTGAATTTTGCAATGATATTTCTGGGTGTTTTCCTTTCTTGATCGAATGCCGCAGGTGTTCTATGAATCCTTTCAATGTCTATAATGCCCTCTTGTTGTAGGACTTCAAGGCAATTTTGCTGAATTATTTCTGTTAGTATGGAGTCCAGGTTTCTATTAATTTCTGTTTTTTCTGGAAGACCAATTATTCTCAAATTGTCTCTTCTAGACAGGTTTTCTTGGTCTGTCACTCTCTCATTGAGATATTTCATGTTTCCTTCTACTTTTTCAGTCTTTTGACTTTGTTTTATTTGTTCTTGTTGTCTTGAGAGATCATTAGCTTCTAACTGCCTAATTCTAGCCTTTAGAGACTGTTTTTCAGCTATGATCTTTTGGTTTTCTTTTTCAATCTGGTTCAATTTGCTTATCAGTTCATTTGATTTCTGAGCCTCGCTTTCCAATTGCAAGATTTTACCTTTTAAACTGTTATTTTCTTGCCAGATCTCTTCCATCTTCCTCAGAATCTCAGTTTTGAACTCTTCCATAGTTTGTGAGGAGTTTTCCTTATTTGAGGAGGGTCTGGATGCTTGTTTGTTCTCCTCCTCTGTTTGCTCGGTTGTCTGGATTTTCACCGTGTAAAAGTTGTGGAGTGTTAAAGACTTCTTTTTCTTGTTGTTATTCTTTCTCTTCTGAGCTTCCTGAGACTGGGTAGCCATCATTAGCCCAGCAGCTTCTCAGGTTTATCCTCCCGCTCAGTGTCTGTCCGCGGTCTATTGGCTCCTGAGGTCTGAGTTCTGGTTTTTTCCAAGGTCAAGCCCCCTGGTGGACCCCTTTGCTTGATCCTCTGCGGGAGGTTCCTTTACAAGTCTCAGGGCGCTGCTTCCACAGTCGTATACCCGTCCACGCTGGTTCCCCACTCAGGCTTTAGTTCCTGGCTGTGTCTGCCTCCACCCACGCCTCCGCAGTGCCTGCGCTCTCAGCCCGCGTTGTGCGCCCTGCGTCCACTCTCTGCTCCAGCGCTCAGATTTCGAGTGTGTTTTTTGGCTTATTGGGGTCCTAAATCTTGCTGCTCTCAGGAACAGGTCCCGGAGCTGCCAATGACTCGATGGGTGCCCTAAACTTGCTCTATTTCTTTTTAGCTGGCTTCGGCGCTATAGATGTTGTGTGTGGAGGGGGTGGGGGTGATTTAGTGAGAGCTGTTTCACCCCTTTATAGTATGGAAATGCCTCGATTCCACGTACCTTCCACGCTGTGCCCTGTTGTGGGGTTCCTCCGTTCGTCTGGACTTGTTTTTATGTCCCCTTGAGGAGTTGTGTGTGTTTTGGTCAGGAGAGGTTAAGAGCTGCTTCTTACTCTGCCGCCATCTTAATCTGGAAACCGGTCATATAGCTTTTAAAGCTCATGAGGACTGGATTTGAATTAAGGTCTGCTGTGTACTAGCTGCTTCTAAGCAATGTCAGAAGTAGTCTAAGGTACCTACCAGTGACCAGACAATCAAGACCAAGTGTGTATCACAAGCCAAGGGAGGCTTCTGTCTTCTTATAAATCTGTGTCATTGGTCTAGAGAAGGATCCATGATTCTAAAACTATCTGTTGGGGTAGGAGTCCTGGGTCCAGAGTGCCTAGAGAATTTTTGTTTATTCATCTAAAGACTGGTCCTCTGGGAAGTATAACTTGAATTTTTATAAAATCTGTATTTTATTTGCCCTCATTCCCTTGCCTACTCATGAAGGGGAGAAGGCACAAAGAATAAAACAAACTCAAATTTAACATTTCTTAGAACTCTGGGTCTATACACCACTTGGTAGATATTTTCTTATGCATTTCCCATTGCTTTTTTTAAAAACCCTTAACTTCTATGTATTGGCTCCTTGTTGGAAGAGTGGTAAGGGTGGGCAATGGGGGTCAAGTGACTTGCCCAGGGTCACACAGCTGGGAAGTATCTGAGGTTGGATTTGAACCTAGGACCTCCCGTCTCTAGGTCTGACTCTCAATCCACTGAGCTACCCAGCTGCACTCCCCCATTGCTTTTATTATTTATATGCTAAGAATAAAGTACTACATATTGCACCCAAGCATTCTTGTTGAGCCTATGGATGGTTGCTTCTACACAAATGAAATCATAGATCTGGAGGATATAGATAAGCCCATTGGCAACTCCTACAGAGGATATGATCCTTGAGGGCAGGAACTTTTGGATGTGTCCACAATTCCTGGGAAATAGCAATTGTTCAATCAATGCTGGTCCCTCTGTTGATTGATTGACTGTTTTATGGCCATTGACACCTCATTGAGGATGAATGACTAAGACATAGTAATTAGGGATGAACTGAGTGACTCAAGATGTCTTGTAACGGAGTACTCCCCACTTCCTTTTTGTGCTTTATCTATAAAAGGAATCTGAAGTGTAGACTGGCTCTTTTGAATAGGAGATTTTTGAGAGCTGAATTTTAGCCTGGAGAAAGGACCAAGGCAGAACTAAGATTGAACCTAAGTTCTGTTGAGAGAAAAAAGCTGTGTAATGGAAAATTCCCCCCCCACCCCCCAAAAAAGGCATAATCCCTAGAGAGAGCTGCAATGGAGAGGCACATGCTTTCAGCCAAATGGCCTTAAGAAAAGGGAAGCACATTGTGAAATGGCCCCACTTCCAGAACCTCAATCTTCTTCAGGACTTCTGAGAGTTCAGGGACTCTCCTTTCTTCATAGGGGAGGGGAAATTTTCTAGACAGGGTCAGCTTCCTCTAGAGTCCAGTGACCCAGCTTTTTAGAGTGAGAAGGGGGAGTTCCTGAAAAGTGCTAAACTCTCAGAGAGAAAAAGGATCACATTGGAGATAGAGGAGCAATAAGGGACTGAGCAACAATATGGAGGACCTTGTCCTTCACTACTATTTTGATGGATTTCCTCCAGAGCAACCACAACCACAACTCTTATCTAAAGAGAGTCAGAGTCCTCCGGATATTATCTGCAGGCCAGTGGATTGGATTGGATGGATCTCTGTGATGAGAATGTTTTAGGATGCTGCCTCTCTAGCAACCCAAGTCCTATCTCTTCCAAGAGGCCAAGCCAAACCACAACAGTGAAATGAGTCTGGAATATCGTACAGATTTCTGAGGCAAGTGAGGCTCACTAGAAAGCAGATGAGAATTGTTTCAGTTGTTTATGGGTTACTGTAAATCTTTTTTCTTTTTCTTATTTTTGAATAAAGGCCCTGTCCTCCTGAATATGCATTGTTACTTCAAATGCTACATGGAAACTGGAAACTCTTGTGCCCAAATCTATGGAGATCTGAACATGAGCTATATTCTGAGGTTCTGGAAGAAGCACTGGGGGAGGACATTGTGAGCCAGGGATGACAATTTTTTTGAGCAACTTCCAAGAATGAATTAGGCTCAAATAAGCTCAGAGCTTAAGATTTCATTGACACCAATCCAAAAATTGATGAGCCTATATGGCAAACAGGCAGTCAGTTATTGGGATTTTACTCAGTGCCTTTCCAACATGGTAGAATCTTCCAGAAGTTGTGTTCTGCTGGCATGGATTTCAAGAACCCAAACCATAATGATGCATTAAAGTAAATGCAATAAATAGTCTCAACAGAATATTTCTCCTCCACTCCCCTGCTAAACAATATGAGAACAGTTTCCTATATTAGTTATAAAAACACAAAAAGAGAGGGAACTGTGGAAAAGAAAAATGTAATTCATAAAATAAGTATTTCATTAGGCCATGATAGTACAGAAAGTCATAATGTAATTTGGAAAACAATTTATTAATATAAATATACAATTTCATAAAATCATACGTATAATAAGGATTTAGTGCATGCTCAGATCACCTAAGGTAGAAGCACCTATATGGGTGATGTAAGAGTCAGGGACATACTTTTGGGCGACAGGTTTTTTTTTTTGCTTTGAACTACTGTGTGGTTGGGAGTGACTTCTTCCCATTGGCTTTGTTGCTGCTTTCATCTATGACTGGACAGTGTAGATCTCTTGCCAGCTGGCATCTGGAGGTAAGGGACTTGTTTACTCAGAATAAATGAAGTAAGGATGAAAGGGGAGACCAGTAAGGGGCAGCTGAGTAGCTCAGTGGATTGAGAGTCAGGCCTGGAGATGGGAGGTCCTAGGTTCAAATCTGGCCTCAGACACTTCCCAGCTGTGTGACCCTGGGCAAGTCACTTGACCCCCATTGCCCACCCTTACCACTCTTCCACCTATGAGCCAATGCACAGAAGTTAAGGGTTTAAAAATATATTTAATAACCAACAACTATATATATGCACATATATAATACACTTTAAAGTTTATTTTGCTTTATTAACATTTTCTCTATTACTTTTTAAAGCTCTCATTTTTAGCATTTGCTGACTTCCAAGGTATTTATGCTCACCCTGAATATTTAACATTTGGCTCAGGAGCTTATCCAAGCTAGTTCCAGCATACCCCTAATAGAGAAACTAGATGCTCCCTCTACAAGTACATGCTATTTATATTTTCTACATAAACTTCAAACATGAAAAAGTCTTCTAAATGCTGCAAGTCCTTCTTTCTTATCTTTTAGATAATTTAAGATCTGTCTGTCAGGATCTGAAGTTGTTTGCAAAGAGGGTCTAGACATTCATGTGGAAGTACCAACATTAGTCTGGTGGAGAAACAAAATCTCTAGGGAGTGTAGGAGACAGAGCCAGGATCAATCCTAGGGTTATGAGGGAAATAGAGTGGAGTGAGCTTTCCAATTTCCCACTCATGAATGGTTGCAGAGACAGGCATATTATGAACACACCTGAGGTCCAGGACACATAGACCAAGGCATTTTTTTTTTAAACCCTTACCTTCCGTCTTGGAGTCAATACTGTCTATTGGCTCCAAGGCAGAAGAGTGGTAAGGGTAGGCAATGGGGATCAAGTGACTTGCCCAGGGTCACACAACTGGGAAGTGTCTGAGACTGGATTTGAACCTAGGACCTCCCATCTCTATGTCTGGCTTGCAATCCACTGAGTTACCCAGTTGTCCCCCATCCAAAGGCATTTTTTAGTATTTAGTAGGCAATTTGCCATTAAAAATGGCAATCAAAGTGGTGGGTGGGTTTTCAGACCAGGTCGTAAAAGACAATTAAAGGCATCTGTGATTTTATTAGTGTAGGAAACTACCAGAGAGGAAACACTTTCTTGGTGTTTGGTCCCTGCTCTCCACCTTAAAGACTTAGTGAGGTTCCTGGGATGTTGAATGTATAAGTGACTTGCCTAAGGTTATACAACCAGAATATGTCACAACCATGTCATCCTAACTCTCACCATCAAGCCATTCTATTTCTAATAACTACCAGAATTGGGGAGGGGAGAGGAATAGGCTTAGAGGTAAAGTTAGGGACAGAGTTAAAGATAAGGAGAGGGATAGAGATAGGGACAGGGATTTATTATTCACTCATGTCTCACTCTTGGTGACTCCATTTGGCATTTTCTTGGTAAAGATATGGGAGTGTTTTGCCGTATCTTTCTTTAGCTCGTTTTACAGATGAGAAAACTGAGGCAAACAGGATTAAGTGATTTGCCCAGAGTCATACAGGGAGTAATTGTCTCTGAAGCCAGATTTTAACTTAGGAAGATGAGTCTTCCTGACTCCAGGGCTGGCATTCTATCCACTGGGCCACCTGTTGATAGCTGCCAAGGATAGATATAGGGATGGGGAAAAGATCTTTGATTTCCATGGCACAGGGAATTTTTGAATCACTTTCTACAACTTAGAGTCCTAGAGAGTTGCCTAAGACAATGGGTAGTCAAATGACTTACCCGTGATCATGAAGCTAGTATGTAGCAGAGGTAGTAGCTGAACCTAGGTCTTCTAGGCTCTCAATCTACTCCACCTTTCTAAGCACTATACCTGGTATCAATAATAGGTTCTAGTACTAATAATATTATGGTGGCACCACCCAACTATCATACTAGTAACTCTAGGACAACATGCATTCTTATTCCTGGGTTCCAAAGAACTTCTTTATAAGCAGATATTTAGAATTCAACATTCACAAGTTGGGAACTGCCTTCTGTAAAGAAAGCAATCATTTTATCCTTGCTGGCATTTAGGTAATCCCAACTGGAATCATGAGTAGGTGTTCAATGACATGATTTAGATTATAAATCTTGTTAATGAACTAGTAAAATAGAGAGCTCTATACAATATGCCTTTTATATGAGATTAGGTTTGGCTGCGGCATTTGTTTTCAACACTAGACTAATACTCCCTACCTGAGAAGTTTTAGAGAAATTTTTTTTTAGGCATGCAGAATGGCAGTTAGCTAAGGAGCTCACTCATGGAAGTACATGGGAGATATAGTCCAAAGATAATTGACATTGAGGAGAAACTGAGGTAATAACATGCACTCAAGAACAGGGGAAAGCAGAGATTATGTTGAATCACTGTGGAGATTTCACCACTGGAGAAACAGTGTCCCAAGTAAATAAAATCAAGATTTCAGGTGTTCATGCTCAGGATTGAGTTAATTTAGTCTAACTCTCAGGGATTGTTGTTTATTTCATCCAGATTGCCTGACCAAAGATGATAGGAACACTAAGTTTCTCAACAATGTTTCAGTTTAGGGAAAAGGAAGTTCTAGAGCAAAGATTAAGTCTGGGTCACCTTGCAGGATGACAGCATCTGTACAAAGATGATGGGGCATATAGGACTGGCACCTGAGAATTAAAGGTACTGAAATAGAGGGAAGGCTCTAAGGACAGAGATCTCTGATTTCCTAGAAAACATATCCCCAAACCAATTCCCTAGATTTCAAAGGAAGTCTGGGAGTCCCAACAACTTTCACTCAGAGAAAAGTATGATAGACACCAAAGACAATGACAAATCTAGGAAACTCACAATTTTATGGTCCTGTCTTGCTCTGTTGTGTAAATAATTCTTCTTAGAGGTTCTTTTTTGCTTTTGCTTCTCCAGAACCAAAATGGTTGGTGTCAGGATCACCAGCATCAGAAGAGATTCTGACACTATCCAGGATAGAAGAATTACTGGCATTGGGAAAAGAGTAGAGGCTACTATCTTTCCAGTCATTGTCCAAGCTGTTGCCATGTATATTTGATGACTTCCTGCCTCCTCTTTTCCCATCATGTCAAGGGCATAGGCATTCATGGCTCTTGCAGTTTTGCTGTGCCCAACATAGACATGTTCACCCCCTACTCCCTAGTTTCCCTTAGCTGAAATGTGGAATTCAGAGGCTCATATCCTCCATGACTAAGTCCATGCTGAAAAGTATTCTCCTTTCTGCTTCAGAGCTTTGGCAGCCTTTCTCAATTACACCTACACTGTATAAATACTTTTCTCACCATTGCACTAAAAACAGAACCTGATGGTCAGCCTATGCCTCTGTCTGGGGTATTGATGGGAACTTCCTGGATGTCTGGGAAAGGAACACACCCACACACTAAATACTTTAGCCAGATTTTGGCCCAAGTTTTAGGAGAATGACATGCTTTCCTCCAAGAACTATTCCCAAGATAAACTACTGTATTGTTTTAAGATGCTTGTACATCAGAAATTGGAGGATGGAGAGCCTAGGGGGCCTTTTTTTTTTTAAACCCTTGTACTTCAGTGTATTGTCTCATAGGTAGAAGACTGGTAAGGATGGGCAATGGGGGTCAAGTGACTTGCCCAGGGTCACACAGCTGGGAAGTGGCTGAGGCCGGGTTTGAACCTAGGACCTCCTGTCTCTAGGCCTGACTCTCAATCCACTGAGCTACCCAGCTGCCCTGGGGGCCTTTTTTATGAAAAGGTGGTTATGACCATTATCACTCAATATCATGGATTTAAATGTTGGAATTCTGGGGCATTCTATTTTGAGATGGTAACTTGCACTGATGGGGAAACTTCAGAAGCTGGGCTGCTCTCTTCACTGAGATCTCTCCAAAGACCCCACAGCCTTATCTAAACCCTACTCACCATATAATTCCATATAGATAGTTCTTGGTATCTTCCTGCCTAAGGCCACATGTATTCTGAGAGTGGATCTTGAAGATGGGAGAATTGTTTGAGAGAAAAGGGACATTACTTGCTCTCAGGGAGCCAGAACTAGCCTTTTGCTCCCATCTAAACTAGAAATGTGTTTACTCAAGTTCAAGAAGTAGTTGAGGATAGAGCTGTTGGTTCTTTGTTCTGTACTGAGTCACACCAATATTTTTCAATATCTAGTTCTAGTGCTTATGTTCTAACTCTAGTTCAGTGCTGGCTGATGATCGAGGCTCCCTCACCCACCACTTTAGGCAGGGCTAGAGATGATTTCTGATTATTCTTCCTCTTGAAAGGCACTCAATAAATCAAAAGTTCTTAAACTTTGGAGCCAAGGATTCCTTTAGCAATCTGGTAGAGCCTATGGATCTTCTCTGAGAATAATGATTTTTAAAATGCTTAAAATAAAGCAGAGTGTATTACAAAGGAAAACAACTATATTCAAATAGTTATCAAAATAGTTTTTAAAACCATAAATTCCATGGCTAAAAATCTTTAGAATAAAAGCTGTAAAGGCTCTTTAAAAAATAAAGGAAAAGGAATGTGATGGGAAGACAAATGATATCAGTAAAAATAAGGAAAAGGTTTTGTTTGTTTTTAAGACATGAAATTCAGGTATTGTGGGATGGTATGTGCGCCTGTAACCTCAAATACCAGTTCTTTGCCACCTCAAAGAGAACTGCTAAATGGTGAGTTCTTGCCTCAATAAATGGATCTTTGAATTTATCAAACACTAGGCTGTTGTGCTCATTTATTTCTCTCTATATGTCATGTCCCTTATCCATTCCACTGAGTAATGACTTTCTTTCTTAATCTACCAAATTGTTTTGGTGATTACTGTTTTGTAGTGTAAGTTGACGTCTGGTGCTAGTAAGCACCCTTCCTTCTCATTTCTTTTCATTAATTCCCTTGATATTCTTTATAATATTAATATTAGTAACGAGAGTTAACTTTTTAGAGCACCTGCTATGTTCTAATCTGAACATCAAAGGAGGAAGGGTAGTCTGGAAGTGACCATAGGGATGAAGGAATATTCCTACTCTCCCACTGGAACAAATAAGTATGGGTGGAGGAGGCGGGAAGGAAAGGGGGGGGAGGTATTCAAGAAAATGTCAACTAATATGAAGAATGATTGTTAGAAATGCTACATTTTCTGAAAGGAGCCACCTCTCACATTATGTTAGAAGTAGCAAGTATTAAAGGAGAAAATGGAATTAAAAAATAATTAATTAATTGAGAATATTTTCCCATGGTTACATGATTCATATTCTTTCTCTCCCCCCTTCCCACCACCCTCTCTGAGCTGATGAGCAATTCCACTGGGTTATACACTTATCATTGTTCAAAATTTATTTCAATATCATTAATATTTGCAATAGAGATCATTTAAAGTTCAAATACCCAATCATGTACCCATCAAACCATGTGATCAATCACATTTTTTTTTCTGCGTTTCTACTCCCACAGTTCTTTCTCTGAATGTGGATAACATTCTGAGAAAAAGATTTAAAATGAAAGGAAGCTTGTTAATTAGAGAGTGGGAGTTCCAGAAGGCAGAGTGAATGGTAAGAAATAGAGTTGGACCCTGAGGATGGAGGAAAGTTGAGACAGGTGAGAACGAGGGAGAAAACAGCTAGGATTGGGGAGATTTTGTTCTTTGGCAGTTGTGGGGTTCAATATTACTGGGAGGAGACAAGAGTGCTTGAGAATATGCTAACTACTGGGAAATAAATTCTAGAAAGAGTATCATTCCATGGGGAGAAGTCTATTGAGGAAGGCAGACAGTTAGAAGGAACCCAGATATGGTTTAGAGTTAGAAGGTACTTTAAAAGTTCTCTAATTTATGGTCTGGCAAATCTGGCTTGCTGCCTGTTTTTTTAAAACATTTATTAATATTTATTTTTTAGAAAAGTTAACATGGTTACATAATTCATGCTCTTACTTTCCCCTTCATCCCCCCCCCCCAGCACTCCCCCCATGGCTGTTGAGTATTTCCACTAGTTTTAACATGTGTCATTGATCAAGACTTATTTCCATATTATTGATAGTTGCATTGGTGTGGTAGTTTCGAGTCCACATCCCCAATCATGTCCGCCTCAACCCATGTGTTCAAGTTTTTTGTTTTTTTTTTTATGGCCCATGAACTATATATGGTTTTATGCTTTTAATTCAATAAAGTATTACTACATTACCAATTCTATCAACAATTAATCATTATAATAATTTGCACTAATTAGTAATATAATTATTAATTATAAATGATAATAATATAATAGAGTTTAATTATTAAGTTAAAAAATATAAAAATCAAAGCAGATAGGTGACTAAGAGGATAGAGAGCCATGCCTAGAGTCAGGAGAACCTGGGTTCAAATCTGATCTCAAACACTGCTGAGCTATGTGACCTTGGACAAGTCACTTAACCCCAAATTCCTAGCCCTTTACTGATCTTCTGTCTTGGAATTAATACTTAGTATTGATTCTAAGATAGAAAGAGTTTAAATATGCATATATCATTCTTAGCTTATGGGTTATAAACAAATAGGCAGTGGCCTGAATTTGATCTATAAATTGCCAATCCCTGATCAACTCCAAACCTTTCATTTAATTTTTAATTTTTATTTATTTAAACCCTGATCTTTCATCTTAGAATCAATACTGTGTATTGGTTCCAAGGCAGAAAAGCAGTAAGGGCTAGGCAATGGGGTGTTAAGTGACTTGGTCAGGGTCACATAGCTAGGAAGCTAGCCAGATTTGAACCCAGGATCTCCTGGCTCTCAATCTACTGAGCTACCTGGCTGCCCCCAATCCCTTCATTTTACAGATGAGAAAACAAGTACAGATGGGCCAAGTAATTAATTCAAGGTTAAACTAGTGAGTTGGTATCAAATCTGGAAACTTAAAGTCTTGACACAGTCCTTGATTACTTGGCCTCTTGGAAGGTGGTGTGGCCGTGCCTTATGAGACGTCAGGGAGCTCACCTCATAGCAAGCATGAGCAGGAAAGGGTATGTCTTATTGCACAGAAAGCTTAGGTCTTTTTGTCTATAAATTCATCTTTCATGGCATTTATTGCCTAAAATACATAGACATCTGTCACACAATCAGGTCAGATTGTACTATTACTTATCTGTTTCTCATACCTTAATTTGCTAATCTTCCAAATTCTCCATTTCAGTATTAGATTTGAGATTAGGTACCTGAGAGTGTGACCACTGGAACCATTTATAAAGATTTCCTTCTGTTAGGACAATAAAAATTGCTCCCTATATATCCTGAGTGTGTGAAATGAGATAGGAGACTTAAAGAAAATGGGGCAAGGAGACACAAAAGAATTTAGTAAGCTCTGCCATTCTCTACTTTTTCTTTTCTTGTTTGCTTTTTAAATTAAATTTTACTCTTCTCAATGAATGAGCATTAATTTTTTTCTCCATCCCACCTAACCTCTATCTTGTTTGGTTTTCATTGAAATTTCCGTTTGCCCTCTCCTCTCCTCATATTTATGACAGGCAGCTGTCTGTGCTATTTAGGTAAGGAAAATAATAAAATTCAGCAAACACTTATTAAGTACTGATTCCATTCAGAGAGCTAAACCCTTCTTTGGAAGGCATTATTAACATTTAAACCATGGTGAAACAGAACCTAGAAGAAGGTTAAGTGATTTGCCTAAGGTCATACAGCCAGGAAGAAAGACTTAAATCAAGATCTGGGTGTTCTTTCCATGAGTTTTGACTTTTCTTGAGTCTTAAACATGGATGTAAGAAAGACCAGGGCAAGGGGTTGGCTTGAATAAAATGCTTTGTAGATAGGTTGGGTCGAAGTAGAGTTTGTATGGTCTATTAATTCTGAAAACCATCCATATGGATTTTTTTTTCACTCATTACATCTTTCTCCCAAAAACTAATGGTGAACTTCAATGAATGATTATCATTTGTTGTTGTACAAAGAAAAAACTCTCTCTGATAATGAAGATCAAGCTCATTAGCAGTGTCTATTGAAGTACTATTCTCCCTCTCAAGTCAGACGACTTCATGTAGGATGGACGTACATCCATCGTTGTCGTTTCTTTCTTCCTAGAAGCCCATGTGTGCGCGTTCCTGGTAGGTAGGTGGATTTTTTAATGTGGATTCCCAAAGTGGGCGCTACCGCCCCCTGGTGGGTGCTGCAGCAATCCAGGGAGGCGGAGGCGGCCACAGGTGCATTTATCTTTCCTATTAATTGCTATTAAAATAAAAAAAATTAATTTCCAGGGGGCTAAGTAATATTTTTTCTGGAAAGGGGGTGGTAGACCAAAAAAGTTTGGGAACCACTGGATGAATCAGGAGAAGAAAGTCGCTAAGGTTTGCCTAAGAAAAATCTTCCCAGATGATGACTGTTCTCCCTCCCCAACATCTCTTTGCCTAGATTTAGGTGGAGATTTGGGATTACATTGTGCCTTGTTGGCCAGATACTTTTTTAAAAGGTGAGCTGTCGATTTTCATTTAATTCGGAGAGTGAAGATCTGCCCTAGAAATTGTTCTTTATTTGGTTCTTGGCAGTACAGATTTTATCCTGATGTGATAATGAATTCTGAATTAGAGCCAGATAGCCTTTGGGGAAGATTGGCTTACAACCTACTCCCATAACTCTGCTAATGTATTAAGAATTTGATCGTGCCAGCCTTGATTGTCACCATTTCTATTAGAAGAATATAGGAACTAGTGCTGACTTGAAAAGAACTTTAAGAGGTCTCACACGTGACAAGCACTATTGTCTGATCCATTTTTTGGTGTTCCTAGTCTCCTTTCTTCCACAATTAATAGAATTACAAAAAAGTCTAGATAGTTCTATTGAATCAATTGATCAAGAAATAGTGCAGACTAATTTTGGACAAATTCTCGATCAATCTGAAAGAAATGCAATGCTTTGATCACTGGATAAAGACAGAAGGAAACACTCATAAATATCTTGTGATTGGCTGAGAGTCTCAAACATACCCTTGGACTTATATTTAAATTAATAATCAGGTCAGAATCAGAAATTCTAGCAGCTGGCCATTTATGGGAATTCAGAAGATCCTGCTGAGCCACCCCAGGTCCCAGTGAAAACTAGAAGCAGTTGTAGGAACCAAGGGAATACTGATGTTTAATGTAAGGCACATGGTGCATATGTGAAACCAATGAACCTTATATATACTAATTAGGGACAATGGTACATGCAAGCAATCAAACTTTATTGGCTATTTAACTATACAAATATCAACCCTTTTGGAACAAACCACTAATCTGATTCCTAGAGATCTCCATAAGTATATCTTACAAGATCTCCTTTCTGCCCAGCCAAAGGCTCTCTATCTCCCCCTGAGCTAGAATTCTGGCAAGTCTCTGTCAATTAACACTGCTTTTTAATGAACTCAGAAAGCTTGAATTTCTAAGTATGAGGAACTCAAGCATCTGTCTAGCTTTGAGGAGCCGAGAGGATTCTGATGAGTTTTAATGGTTCTGACTGAAGGTATTTAAATTACATTTAAATTCTGATTGGTGACTGGTTGCTTAAGCTTACAGTGAAAGGAGGAGTTTCCCAATGTCTCTAACCAATTCTTATCCCAAAGAGGCCTGAAATGCATTAAAATATAATTTGGAAATTTTTAGCAAAAATAAATAAAAAATACAGTATAGCATTGATAATGTTAATTTGTAGTTTTTGAAATCAAGATGCAGCCTGTAGAGTTCCTTTTCTAATTTAGTTTGACATCATTAATTTAGAAGACTTGGGGAACACAGACCATAAGAATTTGCTTACCAAATTTGTGTGACACCCTAGTTATTAGTAATTATTTTCCAAATTTAGAGCATGTACATATTAATAATAGTTGCTGACCAAATTTGGGGGACTCATGCACATCACTGCCAAACTGTATCACTCAAGTGCTTGTCTTATAGAAGAATCACCTACATATTCACTGAGACAGAAAATAGAGTTGGTTGTCCTAAATTAATATTCCTTTCATCCCTCCCTCCTTCAATCTCTCCTTCCTTCTCTCCCTTCCTCCCTTCCTCCCTCCCTCCCTCCCTCCCTCCCTTCCTCCCTCCCTTCCTTCCTTCCTTCCTTCCTATCCCCACCTCTGTGGAAAGGAAGCCAGAGCTTCTTTCTCTCCTCACAACTAATTCTATAATACTGTACTATCTATGTTGAGAAGCTGAAATTCTAAACATTATTTTTTATTTCAAAGCTTCACCATCACTGAAGAAACATATCCCAACCTAAAAGGGATAGAATCTCGCATATTGCCTTTATCCTTTAAAAAAATGTTTCTATTTATGTCTTTTGTTTCTTAAATCTTCTACTATCCCCAGTGTTTCTAGAAACTTATCCCTTGGGGCAGCTAGAAGTCTCAGTGGATAGAGAGCCAGACATGGAGAAGGGAGGTCCTGGGTTCAAATTTGACCTCAGATACTTCCTACCTATGTGACCCTGGGCAAGTTACTTAACCCCAGTTGCCCAGCTCTTTATCTACTCTTCTACCTTGGAAGTAATATCCATACTGAATCCAAGACATAAGGTAAGGCTTTAAAAAAAAGTTATCCCTTATAACAAAGAATAAAAAAAAGAGGAAAAAATACAGAAAAACTAACCAACATAATGGAGAAAGCTTTTTAATGTATGCAGTGTTCCACACCCATAGTCCCCCCATCTCTGCAAAGAAATAAAGAAGTTATCTCTTCCTAGCTCTTCTTTTTATCCAAGCTTGGTCATTATAATTTGACACTGAATCATTAACAATTTTCCATTGTATCCAATCATCCAACTAGTTGTGAATCTAATTGTATTCTTGCCTAATCCATATCACTCCATCTTATCCATAAGAAGAACTGAAATATTTTGTCAAAAGCTTTGCCAGAATCAAACTAAACTAAAGCACCATGTTTTTCTCATGTTCTAGTTTAGAATTAGCCTTGCAGGACTGATTCTTTATCTTCATTCATTCATTCATTCATTCATTCATTTATCTATTTATTTGTTCATTTATTAATTTGTTTATCTATCTATCCATTCATTCATTCACTTATTTATTTGTTTGTTTGTTTGTTTGTTTTTTTAACCCATACCTTCTGTCTTAGAATCAATACTGTGTATTGGTTGTAAGGCAAAAGAGTGCTAAGGGGTAGGCAAGGGAGGTTAAGTGACTTGCCCAGGGTCACACAGCTAGAAAGTATCTGAGTTCACATTTGAACCCAAGATATTCCATCTCAAAACCAGGCTCTCTATCTACTTAGTTGCCTCCAAGACCAGTTCTTGATGAAGCCATACTGCTTGACATACTTTAAAATCATCAATTCCATTTTTGATGTTCACTAATCATCTCTTTTATTAAGATTCTGTTCTAGATGAAGATTTGAATGAGCTGAGGCTAAAACAAGAAGCTAATGCCACAAAAAGGTTCAGCCCTTTGTTTTGTTTTAAGCTTTAGTGAGAGGAAAAGGAGAATCCAGAAAGTATTTTGGGTTATACTAGCAAACCACTCCAAAAAAAGTAACAGAACAAACTACTCCAGTTTCTTTCCTAAGAAAACACCAAATGGGATTACAAAGTGTTGGTTATCGAAAGGCTGGTTTATAGATTCCCAGAAATCTAAGTCAAGCTTGCTAGGCTATAGCACGCTGATTCTGTTCTTGTCTCCCTCCCAGTCTTTTTTTATTTTTTTGCACTCTTCTTTTTTTTTTAAACATTTATTAATATTCATTTTTAACCTGTTTACATGCTTCATACCCCTACTTTCCCCTTCACCCCCTGCTCTCCCCCCACCCATGGCCGATGGACATTTCCACTGGTTGTAACATGTGTCCTTGTTCAGGGCCTATTTCCATATTGTTGTTAGTTGCATTGGTGTGGTAGTTTCTAGTCCACATCCCCAATCATGTCCGCTTCAGCCCATGCATTCAAACAATTGATTATCTTCTATGTTTCCTCTCCTGCAGTTCTTCCTCTGAATGTGGGTAGCATCTTTACCATAAATCCCTCAGAATTGTCCTGGGTCATTGTATTGCTGCTGGTACAGAGGTCCATTACATTCGATTTTACCACAGTATGTCAGTCTCTGTGTACAATGTTCTTCTGGCTCTGCTCCTTTCGCTCTGCATCAGTTCCTGGAGGTCTTTCCAGTTCACCTGGAACTCCTCCAGCTTATTATTCCTTTTAGCACAATAGTATTCCATCACCCGCATATACCACAATTTGTTCAGCCATTCCCCAATTGAAGGACATACCCTCCTTTTCCAGTTTGCCACCACAAAAAGCACAGCTATAAATATTTTCATACAAGTCTGTTTATCTATGATCTCTTTGGGGTACAAACCCAACAATGGTATGGCTGGATCAAAGGGCAGGCATTCTTTTATAGCCCTTTGAGCATAATTCCAAATTGCCAGCCAGAATGGCCGGATCATTTCACAACTCCACCAGCAATGCATTAATGTCCCAATTTTGCCACATCCCCTCCAACATTCATTATTCTCCCCTTCTTTCATTTTAGCCAATCTGCTAGGTGTGAGGTGGTACCTCAGAGTTGTTTTGATTTGCATTTCTCTAATTATTAGAGATTTAGAACACTTTCTCATGTGCTTATTGATACTTTTGATTTCTTTACCTGAGAATTGCCTATTCATGTCTCTTGCCCATTTTTCAATTGGGGAGCCTCCCAGTATTTTTGACAAATCAGCTGATCTTGTGCCACCATTTCTACTTCCAATGATATTCCAAATATCACGTAGTTGCTCAATAATCACATTTGCCAATCCTTTTGTTTTTACCACCACCAGTACCACCACCATCCTTACTACTAATAGTACTGCTATCACCACTACCACTACCACTATTGCTACTACTGGTACTATCATCACTACTACCACCACCACCACTACCATCATCACCATCATCACCATCATTAGTACTTCACCATCATCATCACCACCACCACCACCACCACCACCACCACCATTACTACTAACTAGTACTACCATCACCACTACTACTATTGCTACTACTAGTATAACGACCACCATGACTACAACTACCACCACCACCACTACTGCTACACTTCCTAGTACTTTAAAGTTTACAAAGTACTATTCATATATTATCTTGTTAAATTCTCATAACCCTGTGAGGTAGATACTATTTATCCCAATTTTATAGATGAGAAAACTAAGGCTACTAGAATTTAATCGACTTTCCCAGGATCACCCAGCTAATTAATTGTTTGAGAATGAATTTGAATTTAACTCTTCCTACCGCCAAGTCCACTACTCTTAGTCATTGCATCACGAGGTGCTTCTAGTGCCCAAGAAAGTACTCTCTTCAGGCCAGATGATTTGACTTCTTCAAGGGAAGGTAGATACTCTTTTATTATCTTTCTCATTATCTCAAGAATCCCTGTTAGTCATTTACTTTGTCATTTTTAGCACAAAGGCATTCTCCTTGGCAAGGAAAACAGAAGCAAAATGGAAACTGAGCAAAGGGCATTACTTTCTAGATTATCCTTTTCCTCTCACTATAGTTCTAAATAAGACAAAAAGCTGAGCCTTTTTGTTGTACTAGCTTCTCATTTTAGTCTCAGCTCATTCAGATCTCCAGCATTTCTGAGAATACTTTTATCATATTTGGCTCCGCCTCCTACTTTGGAATGTCTCTTTCTAAAATCTCAGTTCATGTGTTCCTTATATTACCCCCCTATTCAGACAAATTCTATTTTTTCTTCATTGAAATTGTTTAGTTATTAGTCTGACCCTAACTTTGACCAGACTGCTATTCATTTTCCCAGTATTTCTTGCCAAATAGTTATTTCCTGGGTAATTTATGTTTTACTATTTATTGAACATTGGGTTATTGATTTCAGTCATTTCACATACTCCCTTGTTTAGTCTCTTCCATTGATCTGTTTTTATATTTAAAAAACCAGAACTAGTTTGATTGATCATTGCTTTATTTAGTTCATTATTTATTTATTTATTTTTAAGCTTTCTTCAATTTGAGGTCTAAAAGTGCTATTTCCCCTTCATTCCTGCCTATTTTCATAACTTTCCTTGATATTCTTGGTCGTTTCTCCAAATGAAGCTTGTTATTATTTTGTCTATCCTTTGGTAGATGATTAGGTATGGCACTAAATCTGTAAATTAATTTTGGTAATTAATAAATTAAAGAAATTCAAATTAATATCATTTTTAGTGTATTTTGGCAAACTCTTATCATTTAATAGAAATGAACCAAGTAAGTTAACAGAGAAAAAACAAATGTATTTTTTTGGGTATCCCTTTTTAGTTTTGCCTCAGGTTCTGCTACCTTTGACTTTATTTTCTTTACTCATAGTTGTAGTTAATATATATATATACACACATTCCTGATTCCCTTGATCATGCCTTATATTCCTTAGTGCAGATTCTACAGATTTCCTTGGTTTCATATTTCAGATGAGATCCTTTTATTAGAATAGAGTTTTAAGAAATCTAGTCATAGAATGAATGGAGGTAAGTTTGTGTACTATGGACTTTGGCCAAGTGTTTATATTAGGACTCTAATTAAAATAACTTTCATCTGGGAAAAAGAATTATTTTTATTTTTGTATTTATTTTTGGAGACTGGGTCTCTTATAGGTTTAAAGTAGAGCAGCCATTAATGGGTGATACTCCACTACAAATCTTCGCTGGAGCTTTGACCTCTGATTCCAATTTGGATTTGCGTCCATTCGTCTGGTTGATTCATCCCTCTTTAGTAGGCCTGGTGCCCTCTCCCCACTCCAGGGTCCACCTCCTCCAGGGAGACTCATCATATTGGTCCCAGACAGTGCAAATATCCACTTAGCTTTGTTGCTGTTATTCAGTAGTTCAACTCTTTGTGACCCATACTGGAATAGCTTTATTTATTTATTTAGAAATGATTTGCCATTTCCTTCTCCAGCTCATATCACAGAAGAGGAAATCTAGGATAAACAGGATTAAATGGCTTGCCCAAGTCACACAGCTAGTAAGTGTCTGAGGCTGAATTTGAACTAAGGTCTTCCTGACTCCAGGCTCAGCACTCTATCCACTATGCCACTTGGCTGCCCCTCAATCAACTTGACCCCTACTATAACTCAGAACTCCTGAATTCAGTCTATCTACCACCCTCAGCTTCCCTCAGTTATTACAGGCATGTGCCACCATGTCCAGTGAAGACCCTTCATTTTTCCCCCCTTTTAACCATTATAAACTTACAAATACTGACAAATGTAAATGTTTTCCTATCCAAAGAAGAATAGAAAAAGATCAGCAGGGATCTCCATTATGCAATGTTTGGTTGATTTATTTTTTAGAACATGTACACTTTATTATTTTATTTTTTATATATATGTTTCATTTTCCCAATTATATGCAACAATTTTCAACATACATTTTCTGAAATTATAAGATCCAAATTGTATCCCTTCCTTTCCTGTTCTTGTAGATCAGTGGTTCCCAAACTTTTTTGACCTACTGCCCCCTTTTCAGAAAAAATATTACTTAGTGCCCCCTGTCTCATACTATCACCGTCCCCTTAAGTTATTTAATCCCCCAAATGTGGCCATCACCTTTCCCCGTGTATTGCTGCACCAGGGGGCGGTGGTGCCCACTTTGGGAATCACTGTTGTAGATGATAAGCAATTTGATCAGGGTTATACATGTATTATCATGCAAAAATTATTTCCATATTGGTCATTTTTGTAAGAAGATACTCATGTAAAACCTAAACCCCCAAATAAAACCATAAATAAAGTAATGTGAAAGGTAGTAGGCTCTGACTCCAACAGTTCTTATTCTGGAGGTGGAGAGCATTCATTGTCCTAAGTCCTTCAGAGTTGTCCTGGATCATTGCACTGCTGAGAGTAGCTAAGCCTTTCATCATACAATATTGCTGATACTGTGTACCCTGTTTTCTTGGTTCTGTTTATTTTTCTCTGCATCTGTTCATGTGGGTCTTTTCAGTTTTTTCTAAAATCATTGTTTGGGTGATTTTAAGAAATGCAGTTTTTAACTTGGTAGTTCTAGCACGAACTTACTTTTCTGTGTCTTCTTCTAAATTTCCCATTGGCTTTCTGGAATACCTGGAAATGAAATAGAGTCTGGTGAGCATAATCTAGAGAATAATTTATAAAGTCACAGTGATATTGTAAAGAAACATTACTTTGAAAAACTTACACACTCTGCTCAATGCAATGAGCAACCATGATTCCACACAGCTCATGATTCTAGGAAGCCATTATCTCCTTAGTTTTGCTTGACCATGAATATCTGATACAAAGAGTTTTCTTTCTTACCATTTTAAAAAACCTTTACTTTCAGCCTTAGAATGAATAATGTGTATTGATTCCAAGGCAGAAGAGGTGTAAGGGCTAGGCAATGGAGATTAAGTGACTTGCACAGGGTTCACACAGCTTGGGAGTGCCTGAAACCAAATTTGAACATAAGACTTCCTGTCTCTAAGTCTGGCACTCTATCCACTGAGTCACCTAGATGTCTTCATTTTTTTTTTTTGAGGAGGGAATTGGGAAGGGAAAGGAGGGTTCATGATGAAATTGCTAAAATGAAAAATAAGAAAAGAAGAGAAAGTTACATGCTGAAAAGCAAGCTTCTATGCAGTGGAGATTTGGAACTTCACATTTAATCCTCTTTTCCAATTCTACTTTGTATATAGATATGCTCATTTTACTTGGTATCTCGGTATTGGTGACCTCCCCTCAAAAAAAACACCAAAAAAAAAAAAAAGAAATTATTTAAGACCACAAAAGAGTCATTTAAAAAACTCAGAGGAATTCAATTCACAAAATGAGACTACAAGTGGACCCACATCTGCTTATTTTGGAGTTTTTTCAATGGACATGTTGAGATGGGAACCAGTCAAGTAGGATAATAGTACACAATTATCTGGAAGAGCAAGATGATTTTGTACTCAGGATTATAATGCTACCTATCTCGTGCAGTAACTATGGAAGCCTTTCAAAGATCCTTATTCAAACAGACTGCCTCTTTTTAGAGGTTCCTGTTTATTCATTTATTTATTTTTAATGGTTGACTTTAATCATATTGGAAGAGAGCTCTAGAGGAACCAACCAGAGAGGGACCAATGAAAAGCAAAAAATGATGAAAGGTTTGCAGTATTTGATTAAAGGCTGAAAGAATTGAAGTTAATTGTATGAATCAAAAGGAAAATTAATGCAATGACTTACTGCATTGTATTTCAGTGTATGAAGAGAACATAGACCAATTTTTCTCTGTCACTGCAGAGGGCAGAAGTGGTAGACTTATAGAATAATTAACCTGGTCTTCTGGTCCCCTCCCTTCTCTCTACCCCAAGGAACTAAGTCCCCTTAAACCCCATTTGCAGGTTTACTCTTTCCTCACTCCCTGATCCTTCTTGGTTTTGGGTGGGTTGAGGGCAGGTATACGGAAGCTTTAGGAGTGAGGGTAGAAGCAGGGACAGTGGTCTGGGAAACATTGTTGTTCCAGGCATCTTGGGATTATTTCACCATTAGTGGAAACAGGTTTGAAGTTGGTTTTTGGGGTGGCAGGATTGGCAGACCCTTTTTCTACAAAGATGGTTCCCTTTGATAATGTAGGTTATAAGAACCAATCTG
The DNA here is from genome assembly GCF_016433145.1 of Gracilinanus agilis. Classification (NCBI taxonomy): domain Eukaryota; kingdom Metazoa; phylum Chordata; class Mammalia; order Didelphimorphia; family Didelphidae; genus Gracilinanus; species Gracilinanus agilis. Next base: position 274,828,488 of record NC_058134.1, on the reverse strand, counting down.
GAGATCTGGTTTGTGTTTTGGAGGGTGCTGTTATTCCCAGAGCTCTTGAATTATGTCCACTATGGTTTGAGGACTCAGGGTGATCAAGATGATTTGCTTTGTTTTCTCATACTACCTCCTGTTTCTCCCTTAGGATGGGTTATAATGGAACTTATTTGAGGTGTTTTCAATATATCCATCTGTATATTTTTCCTCTGTTAACCTTTACTTGTCCAATAGTTCAATGCTTCAACAACCTGTGATGGCAGCAGTGCAGATCACAACTCCTCTGTGAAGGACTTTAAGAGATGCCATGACCAAAATATCACTCTATAGTCAACCTGGTGGTGATGCTTTTCCAACCCATGTAGATTGGCTCTCAGGTGACAGATGTTCATACTGTTTCACAGTGCTCCATCCTCAAAATCTTGACAGAACATAATGAAACTTAGGCTTCATTGCACAAGCCTATGAGAAATTCTTTGGTCACCTCCATACCATGATGAAGCAACAGTCTAGGTCTTGAGTACAAGTAACATTTCCTACTGATATTAAAAAACAAAAAGATGGAGTTTGAGATTTTGCCTTCAGAACATCTCATCCATGTCATTTAATAAAATGCCTTTGTCATTTTTGCTCCAGAACCACACATCTATCTGTACAATATATCTATTTGCACAGTCCCTTATCACAAATTCAATATACCAAAAACCCTCCAATCATTCCCATCTGCAGAATCTCTATTTTTGGCAGTGGAGCCATCAGTCTCTCTGCTACCTGTGTATAAAACCTTGGAGTCAACCTTTAGTCCCCTCTCTATATCTAGTCCATTGAGTACAGTCAATTCTGCTATATTTGTTTGGAAAGCCTGAATTTATTCCAACACAATGGATATATTAGGGAACAATTTGAGTGTGATTTTGTCTATAAGAAAGCATTAAACAAAGACAAGACACTTTACAATCACTCACCAATTTCCCCAAGCAGACTTCAGGCCTTTCTCAAGATAAAATGCCATATACATTGCATATCTTCTGATGCAGTAGAGCTGTAGCCATGTGTTCCCTTCTCTCTAGTTACCACCATTCCCACCTTCCACCAGGACGATGGCCTTTGGCCTTTGGCTTTGCCAGCCCTGGCCATGTGGGAATTGGGAGTGCAGATTCTGTCACTATTTATGATAGTATTTATAGATTTCCTAACCATCAACGTGTGTAAAACAGTGCTACCATTTTTTATTGGGCGCCTATCGTTTTTATGCATCACTGATGAAGTTTTTAAGTGTTATGTCCCTAGCTCCATTTTCCCCATAAGCCCTATAGTTTTTATTGCATGATTTTGAATAATCAATGATTCTGAAGAAAGCATATGTCCAGTTACTGCAGAAATAACTGTATTATAGATTTTCCCTTTATAAGGGTCCTCATTCCTCCTGCCACCATCTTTGTTGGTCAGAATACATTTTGCTGTTAAGACACTTTTGTCTGTATGAGCCAGAATTTATTTTGAATCGAGGTATGACCTTGCACAGCTAAAACATACATAGACTTCATAAACCAAAGTCAAAGTTAATTAGGTAGGTCTTAGGGAAGAACAGAAATTAATTAACGATGTCCTTTTACTGTTCAGGATTGTATTGTTAATGTCATTGTCAAGTTTGATATGTAATTCGGTAATTTGTCTCTCCTTGATCCTTCCTTAGTGCTGGCTTTTTTCAACTACTTCCTTTTCTGTCTCTCAGTGGCTCTGAATTCCAGTCAAATTAATTATTGATACTTCCTTTTCATCTGGAGCACTGCTGTTAGGCAAACCTTTTACACATTTCTTGTTGATTCTTTAGTGCATTCTCTGAGATGCTATGCCAAATCCTCTTGACTCTCAAGTTCCCACCCTCATTCCCACCAACCTCTCGAAGTCTTCTTCTGCTTTACCAAGAAGATTGCATCTTTTTGGGATCGCGGTGGTGGCAGCATATTGCCTATTTTGTGGGACTTATCCAGGGAGCCTATAAGGTTGTGGAGAGATGATTGGACTTGGAGTCAAGGAGGGCTGAGTTCATATCCCACTTCAGATCCATAATATCTGTGTACCCTGGGCAAATCCTCCCTTGAGTTTCAATTCCCTTTTCTGTAAAATGAGGGCAGCTGGACTCAATGTCTCCCAAATCCCTTTCAGCTCTAAATCTACCATTGAATGATTTCCTCATGACAGGAGGTTAAGTATTGTTGTGAAAAAGAATGTTGGGTTTGGGTACTTGTATAACTGGGCTGAGCTGGAGTTCTGACTGTCCCTTTCTCTCTGTCCGATATTTGTGGAAATTATTTGAGCACAGTGAGCCTTGGTTTCTTCATCTTTGAAATGAGGAGGCTAAGTGAGATGATTCAAAGATCCTTTATGTTTCTAAGCCCAGCACCCTGATATCAGCAAAGAGTGCCCTCACTCTCTCAAGCCTCCAGTAGCTCTAATTCTCTACTCATGGTTTCAGTTCTTTCACACATTTTCCGGGACTCTTGGTTCACTTTTCTTTCCCAACCTTTTCATTTTTTCTCCCTTTCCCCTGGTTCCAGCTTCAGTGTCTTCAAAGTCATCACAAATTACCATTGTCTTACAAAACTGTTTGCTCTTTGCCCCTTTGTTCCCTCTAGTTCTTATTTCTTTCTGCCAAATGGGGACAGCAAGGTGGTAAAGTGGATAGAGCACCAAGCTTGGAATCATAAAGACTCATCTTTATGAGTCCAAATCTGGTCTTAGATACTTAATAGTTGTGTGACCCTGGGCAAGTCACTTATTCTTGTTTGCTTCAATTCCTCATCTGTAAAATGAGCTGGATAAGGAAATGGCAAACCACTCTAGTATCTTTGTCAAGAAAACCCCAAATGGGTCACAAAGAGTTGGACATGATTGAAAAATGACTTAGTAACAAAAATTTCTGCCTTTTCCTTGCCTAGTATCTTGAATAGATTTGATATCTTCATTTTTACAATCTATCAAGCAAGCAATGAATCAACACACATTTACTAAACACCCATTACATGTCAGGCATTATCCTAGTTACAGGGGGATACAAGGGAAAAAATGAAAGTCTCTGCCCTCAAGGATGTTATATTCTGTTTGGGGAGACAATAGGTACATATATAAATATGTGCAAAATAAATGCCACATGTACCACCCATGAGACTCTGTTGGCCTTAGTTTCTTCATCTGTAAAATGGGTCGGAGAAGGAAATGACAAACAACTCCAGTATCTTTGCCAAGAAAACCCCAAATGGAGTCATGAAGACTCAGACACATTTGAAATGACTGAACAACAAATAGTAATCTAGGCAAGAGATCATGAGAGTCATACCTGGAGGGGTGGTCCCATGAGTGAGAAAAGGAAATGAATATGGCAGGTGTCATGGAGGTAGAATCAATAAAACATGCAACATTTATCTATTCTGATCTCGACTCACTGCAGCCTGGATTTCTTCCCCATCACTCGAATTCTCCACTACACTCTTGAAGGTCAACTATGGTCTCTAAATTATTCAAAAAGCATTTATCCAGTACCTTTACTCAGTATAGCATTGTGCTGGAGGCATGAAGCATAAAAAGAGGAAGATGAAACAGACGTACTTCTCTAGCAGTGAAAAACAACAACACTTTGTTCAGTCATTTTTCAATGGTGTCCAATTCTTTGTGATCCCATTTGGAATTTTCATGCAAAGATACTGGAGTGTTTTTTTTTAAGATCTTTATTTGACCAATTACATGTAATAATTTTCCACATAAGTTTTCTGAAGTTATAAGATCGAAATTGTCTGATCCTTCTCTCCCCCTTCCAGGATATGGTAAGCAATTTGATTTGGATTATATATGTATTATCAAGCAAAACCTACTTCCATAGATACTAGAGTAGTTTGCCACTTCCTTCTCTGGCTCGTTTTACAGATGAGGAAACTGAGAAAAATGGAGTTAAGTGACTTGTCCAGAGTCATACAGATAGCAAATGTCTGAGGCCTGATTCAAACTTTCCTGATTCCAAGCTCTCTATCCATTGTGCCACCTAACAGGTCATTATTGTACAAAGCAGAAAGAGATCATTCAGTGGATTCACAGGAGACTTTATTAAATGTCTACTTTTTCAAAGCAATGCTTGAAGATCCAGAGGCCAAAAAAAATTAATTTTTGATCTTGAGGAAATTATATTCCACTAGTACATATTGAAAACAAATAAGTTTTTCTTTGAGAAAAAAGATGGTACTGACAACATGTACCATAAAAGATATACAGACAAAGTAGTAGTATTTTTTCTGGAAATTATTTCTATCTGAGCAGGATCAGGAAAAGCTATGGGGAGAAGATAACAATGCTTGACTTGGAGGAAGAGAATTGGATTTCAATAGGCAAGAAAAAGGCATTATATGAAGAAGGAACAGTGTGACCAAAGGCATGGAGACAGGAAAGCATGGGGGGGAAATGGGGAACAGTGAATTGTTCATTTTGGCTAATAACTTGCATATATTATGAAAATAAAAATAATAGCTAATATTTACATAGCACTTACTATGTTCCAGGCATTGTACGAAACACTTTACAATTATTATCTTCTTTGATCCTCACAACTGCCCTGGGAGGTAAGTGGTGCTATTATTACCCCCATTTTACAGATGAGGAAACTGAGGCAAACAGAGGTGAAGTGACTTGCCTAAGGTCACACAATTAGCAAATGTCTGAGGATGGACTTGAATGCAGAGTTTCCTGAATCCAGGCCCAGCATTATATTCACTATACCACTGAGCTGCAAATAAATGAAGGAGGCAGTTAAATGGCTCAGTGGATAGAGAGCCAGTCCTGGAGACAGAATTCTAGGTTCAAATCTGGCCTCAGTTACTTCTTAGTTGTGTGACCCTGGGCAGGTAAGTCACTTAACCCCAATTGCCTAGCCCTTACTGCTTTGCCTTGGAATGATACTTGGAATTTTAGGACAAAAGGTAAGGAAAGAAAGGAAGAAAGGAAGGAAGAAAGGAAGGGGAAGAGAGGGACAAAGACAGAGACAGAGCAATAGAGAGAGACAGACAGACAGAGAGACAGAGACAGAAAGAGAGACACATGGAGAGAGACAGAAAGACAGAGAGAGACACACAGAGCGAGATAGAGACAGAGAGACACACAAAGAAAGAAAGAGAGACACAGAGAGAGAGACAGACAGAGAGAGAGAGACAGACAGACAGACAGACAGAGACACACACAGAGCGAGAGAGAGAGGCAGAGAGAGAAGGAAAGAAGGAAATGAAGGAAAGTTCTTCCATGTTCCCAGGCTTGTACCCCTTTCGTCCTATACTTCTTACTCTTTCCTATATCATGTAGTCAATCACTTACTGGATCTTGTCATTGCTACTTCCATGATATTTCTCCCATCCAGATCTCTCTCTTTCTATTCAGGCAGAGATCACTTTAGTTCAGGTTCTTATCATCATTTATCTAGAATATCAATAACAACTTTTTGATTGTCCTATGTTGTAGTTTCTCCCCACTCTAGTCCATTTTCCACACAGCTGTGAAAGTGGTTTTCCATAAGCTCCGATTTGAATATGGTGCTCTCCTATTCAATAAACCTTAGTGGCTGCTTATTGACTTTAGGATAAAATGGAAACTCCTCTGTTTAGCTCAAGTATTACTTTCTTTCCTCATCCCTTCAGTTGCTGATGCCCTCCCTCTCAAATATATTGCTTTCAACTCCTTTGTATTTATTATCTGTGTATGATATAAACCTTTCCTGATCCCCTCAAATGAAGCTGCTCTCCTCCAACTACTTTGCTTTTAACTATCATATATTTATTATCTGCTTATAATATAAGCCTTTACTGACCCCCTCAACTGCTACCGACCTCCCTCTCAAACTACCTTAATCTGAGCTGCTTTGTATTTATTATCTGCATATGATATAAGGTAGGATCCCCTTAAATAAAAAAAAAAAAAGACAAATCCACTGAAAAAAGAAGTATCTTTCATCGGTAACAGTTTGGTGCCTGAAAAGATCAGGAAGATGACTTTAGCTTTGTTAAACTTGTTTAGATTTGTTAAAATTGGTATAAATAGACCTAATTTTCAAATAGATTGTTAACATTTTGGTGGAAAATATGCAGGAAAAGGGACATCTAGGTGGCTCAGTGGATAGAGAGCCAGGTCTGGCAATGGGAGGTCTTGGGGTCAAATCTGATCTCCGACACCTTAACTGTACGTCTTTGGGCAAGCCACTTAATCCCTATTGCCTATCCCTTACTGCTCTTCTGCCTTGGAATGGATACTTGGTTTCTATTCTCTTTTTTAGAAATATGTTTTTTAAATTCAAAGATATTTTCTTTTCCCAATTATATGTAATAACAATTTTCAACATATGTTTTCCAAAATTATAAGATCCAAAATGTCTCCCTGCCTTCACTCCTCCCTCTTTTTTGCTGAGAACTCTCTTTCCTAGAAGATGACTGATCCATGCAATATCCTGATGAGGGAAAAACCTGGCTAGTCTGGTCTTCTCTGCCCAGAGAATAAACATGAATTGCTTTTCTGTGAGCTCTGTTTGCTCCAAACTGATTAGATGATGCATGGACAGCTTCCAGTCTTGCCCATATTGCTCAAAAAGAGCCAAACTGAAGAATTTTTAGATCTCTGGCTTTAATGAAACTACTAGTTAAAATAAAAGCACTTTCTCGGTGCCCTTTTAAAGGACAATTGTACAATAAAAGAATTTGCAAAGACTTTTTTGGTCTGACAATGGAAGAGAGAAGGTTTTGCCCAGCAAGAGAGGTGGGAAAGATTTGATGGGGAGCAGTTAGCATGGAAGTGCAGATGTTCCTGAATGGGCCAATGACATTAAATCTTTTTTTTAAAAAACTCTTATTTTTTGTCTTAGAATTGATACCATGAGCTGTAAGGACCAAGCAATTGAAATTAACTCATCCAAGGTCACATACCTAAGATGTGTCAAGTCATGACATTACATTTTGTAATACAGATTTTAAAGTTATCCTTTCCAAACTCATTTGTTCCTGTGCTGGATTTCTGTAAGTGTGTGCCTACTTTCCCTTATAAGTCCTGAGTACACGGGTAAGAAAGAGTGAGTGAGGTTTAAGTGTGTATCATAATGTGTTTTATTATTCTGAAATTTGCTTTGTGTATGCCTAGAACATTATAACTATTATTAGTAGCAAAATTAGCATTATCATTTATTTTTCCTTATTCCTAAATAAATTATTGGGCTAGCTAAATGGCCCAATGGAAGAGAGAGAGAGAGAGAGAGAGAGAGAGAGAGAGAGAGAGAGAGAGAGAGAGAGAGAGAGAG
>NC_058134.1:274793691-274811218 GCF_016433145.1 Gracilinanus agilis | reverse complement strand
ATAATCCATTGAAGTCTAAAGAATACAAATGCAAAGACAAATGGTCAAATTCCAAACCCCAATTCAGAGGGGATAATTCCAGGAGAGGAAATATCCCAGGGAGATGCTCACCAGTCAAATCCTAAAGGAGCCAGTTCTAATCTGAATATGCACTCTTATCTGATTAACATTTGTTAGGAAAGGAATCATTAACTCAGTAGATGCTGGTCTCCCATTTTAAAGCTCTCCAATAAGAATTGTAAAAAAGGTGGGAATCAAAGACTGAGTCAAAAGAGGAGCCTCAGATTTTTATCTTAGATGACCCATTCAGTCTGCATCCTGACATGCAGGGCAGAAAAATCATACACACAGTTTTACTTGCCAATGATTTTGTAATGGGATCCAGATAAAATATCTGTTACAGACTCTGTTTCTCTAAATGACTCCTAATAACCTTTTTGGAGGGATCAAGTTGATTTTGGATTAACCTACCTTCTGGTACCAGAGCATTTTTGGGGCTCAAGTGACCAGGACCAAACACAAAGACTGCCTCAGCCTGGATTGGTCACGTAGGGAATCCAGATAACAGGCCCTAAATTTGATCCTATTTCTCCAAAGGTTTTACTACATAGAACGGCTTCCCACAGAAAACTATAAGCATGGTTTGTAATTTTCTTTTCCAGCTCATTTTATAAATGAGAAAAGGGAGGCAAACAAGGTTAAGTGACTTGGCCAGGATCATTCAGCTAGTCTGAGGCCAGATTTGATTTTGGGAAGGCTCATATTCCTGACTTTTGGCTGGGTACTCTATCTACTTTGACACCTAGCTGCCCAACATAGGATGAATACTATCTAATACACAGAGTTTGTGGGACTAAAAAAATAAATAACAAATAGAAGAGTATTTTTCCTCAACTTTATTATAAGTGCTTGGTGTGAGATTATTTTTTGGTTTCATTCTATATTTAGGAATTTAAACATTGCAATGATTTCTATACAACATAAAAGAACTTGTTATTTTTTGGGCTAAATGAGATGCATGAATGCAAAGAAAATAATTTGGGTCCAGAGGAAATTTTTTTTTAGTCTCAATTACTAGGCTTAGTAATCACTGATCATACTAACTGGACCACAGCCAAGAGCTTGAATGTTCTTACAGATGGTTTGAGTCTACCAAGTTAACCTCCCAGAATGCATGCCCAGAATCTGCCTCAAGATAAGATACTTATATTAGGGGATAGAATGAAGCCATAGGTTATGAGAAACGATAAAGGAAGGTATACATGGATCTAGATTTAGAGGATTACTTGAAAAAGCAAGAAATGCCAATGGTCCTCTGAACTGGGCATTTGACAGGAAGATTACTATTCTAAGCCCCCTTTGAAGGGATTCTGTCTCTCTTCTGCTGCTCTGAGTGCACTTCAGCACTCAGGGAAGAATAAATACAATGATATTAATAAATTTTGAAGACTCACAAATCCTGCAGAGCTATCCAGCAATATAGATGACAAGGGGAGATTGAGCCCTTGAAACCTTTTAAGGGATGCTGTCTGCAAGCTAAATACGAAGTGAGGAGGTTCAGGGGGTATTTGTACCTTCAACAGAATTGGATCATGACAGATTTGCACTTGTCTGGAGGTCTTTCCATATATCCAAATCCTACACATCCTTCAAAGTCAAGATCAGATTTAACTTTAAATACTCCATAAAGTATTCAGTCTCCATATATATTTTCCTCTCTTCTGAACTTTTAACCATGCAGTTAATTCTATATCATCTTATATTTCTTGCTTTTATTTTATGCATTGTAGTACCTGGGAATACTTGAAGAACGGGACTCCTAGCAAATAGCCACTCCAGATTCCAGGTGCTTTGTGGGTCTTTAATCATTAAAACTATATCAGGAGCCCCAATTGATGTGTTTACATTTGATAGTCAGCCAGTGGATATAATTAATTCAAAGCAACAGTATGATAAGAAAATTGGCAGGAAAGCATTTGCCCCTTAAATCTGGGGTGCATCCTCCAATAGATATGCAACATCCAGGGTTAAGAGCAAACACATGTAGGAAAAACTTGAAGGGGCACCCATAAAGGGAACATATGTGTGGCCAAAGCACATGTATGAAAGGGCTCCTAAGTCTCCTAAGGATGTTATTGTTATTGTATTGTTCCCATACCCTGTGTTTCCACTGCTGTGATTGAAGGAAAGAACATTAATTAAATGCTTTCTTTGTATTGGGACTCTGCTAATCTCTTTACAAATATTATCTCATTATAACAACCCTGGGAGGTATGTGCTATAATTACTCCCATTTTACAGTTGAGGAAACTAAGGCAGACAGATTTAGTGACTTTTTGAGATTTATACGGTTAATTACTGTCTAAGGCCATATTTGAATACACGTCTTGGCTCTATCTACTGTGACATCTAGCTGCTGGGATCATAGAATCTGCAGGACACAGATGGGCTATAGTTTCCACTACTTATAGCTTTCATGCCTGCTGAAATTTGGACTCATATAAAGTCTTTGGTTCTTTAATTCTTTAGTTCTTTCTAAAAAAAAAGGAAGAAAAGAAAACTTTTGTCCTGGGAGCCCTAGCAAACAGCCTCCTCTATCTTGCTCTTTTAGTCATAGCTTCTGAGGTCTCTCACCTTTCTAACAGGTGATTCTCATCCCCAAGCAGTTAAATTCTTTAAAACAAAGAACAAGATTCTTTCTCAGGTAGCAAATATCCTTGGACTTAATCTTTTCTTTGTTTTCTTCCTGTTACAAATTCTGGGCTCTTTGGTTAGAATTTTCATACTAGTTTATAATGGACATTCCATATACTTCCCCAACTTTTATTTCTGAAAGCTAGTCTATAACCCAGGCAGAGATTATTTATCTAATTATTACCAAATAGCTTTGGAGTTCCCTGGTTTTCCAACTCTAAACCTCTTTTCTTTAATTAAGATAAATGAGTTGGGAGAGAGATAGACTGAGACAGAGAAAGAAAGATAGAAATGGGGAGAGATAGGGAGAGAGAGAGGTAGAGAGGGAGAGAGAGAGAGGGAGGGAGAAATAGAATGAGAGAAAGGGAGTGAGAGAGAGAATAGGAGAGAAAGGGAGAGAGATGGAGGGAAAGAGAGAGGGGGAAAGAAAGAGAGAAGGAGAGAGAAGGAGGGAGAGGGAGAAGGAGAGAGGAGGGAGAGGGAGAAAGAGAGGGAGGGAGAGAGAGGGAGAGAGGGAGAAATAGAATGAGAGAGAGAAAGGAAGCAAGAGAGAGGGAGGGAGAGAGGGAGAGAGAATGAGAGAGAGAAAAAGAAAGGAGAGAGGGAGAGAGAGAGGGAGGAAGAGACAGAATGTGAGAGAGAAAAGGAGAGAGAGAGAGAGGAAGGGAGAAATAGAATGAGAGAGAGGGAGGGAGAGAGAATGAGAGAGAGAAAGGAGTGAGAGAGGGAGAGAGAATAGAGAGAGAAAGGGAGAGAGATGGAGGGAGAGAGAGAAAGAGAGAGGGAAAGAGGGAAGGGAGAGAGAAGCGCGAGAGAAAGAGCAAGAGAGACAGAGACAGAGACAGAGAAAGATTTTGATATGATGTGTCCAGGAGCTTGCTAGGAGATAATATATAAATGAGGGTTATAATAATAATAATAAAATAAATATATAAGAAAGTTGTGAAACAATTACATGCAAGATCTGACAGGGAGAAATGTAGTGGTATTGATGGTGATTGAGTAAAATGTGATGATGCCATTTATAGGGCCTTGTGGAAGGCATTGGTGCTAGTATTCACTTTTCAGCTTTCCCCTAAGTTCTTTGCGGAAAATGACCATGCCTTACTTATACTTCTGCTATTCTGAGTACACTTCAAATGCTAAGGGATTCATGAACAATGATATTAGATTCCTAAAAGTCACAAATCCATTTAATCCTGAAGGCCTGAAGGCCAGTGTGCCATAAGACAGTATTGGGTACAAAGTAGGTTGAAGCCCAGTTTATTCTTCTGTCTGAATGGTTCACACTTGACTTTCTCTCAGCTGACTTGTTTGCTAGGATAGTTTGGGAAAAACAAAAGAGAGAGGAGTGAGAACAATGGGAAGAAAGAGAACTCATAAATAATTTCTTTCTCTTTTAATTTCTTCTCTTCTGTTTTTCATTTAATTTTTTCCTCCTCTCCCTTCTGAGTTAGGAACGGTCTTTTGGATAATAGCAACAGCAGAGACAAAGCTGCCTTTTCTTTTCTTTTTTAAAATTAAATTTAATTGATTAATTAAGAAAATTTTTCCATGGTTACATGATTCATGTTCTTTCCCTCTCCTCTTCCCATCCCCCTCCCATAGCCAATGAGCATTTCCACTGGGTTTTTACATGTGTCATCGATCAAGATCCATTTCCATATTACTGATATTTGCACTAGGGTGATCGTTTAGAGTCAACATCCCCAATCATGTCCCCATTGAACCATGTAATCAGTCATATGTTTTTCTTCTGCATTTCTGCTCCTTAAACCTATTAGGTTATGTGGAGAACAAAATGATACGTTTTAGAATCCTGTTAATTCCTATAAAACCAGGAGCCCTAGTTGTTCATACTTATCTAACTAGCAGAGTTTAAACAAAAAAGGATGTGACTGACTCTTGCTTTTTAAATTAAAAATTTTTTTTCTTATTTATTTTTTGAACCCTCATCTTCCTTATTAGAATCAATACTGTGTATTGGTTCCAAGGAAGAAGAGTGGTAAGAGCTGGACACTAGAGGTTAAGTGACTTGCTCAGGGTCTCCCAGCTAGGAAGTGTTGGAGGTCAGATTTGAACCCAGGATCTCCCATTTTTAGGCCTGGCTCTCAATCCACTGAGCCACCCAGCTGTCCCCTTTGCTTAAAAAAAAAATTTTTTTTATTAGAAAAAACAGACTTGCCTGATTGCTTTCTTGCACTATTTTTTTTCATTTTTCATTTTTCATTCAATAGGGTTCTATTTGTTCCCTGGTGGTACTCTGGTGAAGGACAGCTTGCTTCTCACTTGGTGGAATTCCACCTACTTGGAACAGCCTAATGTGTGAATTCCCTGCCTGCGTGGGAGAACCAAATTCCTTGACCTTTTATTAGTAGAAACTCATTCCTATGAGAAAAACAGGAAGACCGAATCAGACTAAGAACTTTAGATGAGAAAATTCCTAATGGACAAATCTGCTAATTGGATTCCCTTTTCAGCATACCAATAAAACCATTGACAGCTCAATTACATGGGGATTCACATATTGTTAGCTGTGGGTATTGCCTTTCCTGGACCAGAATGAGCCGATTCAAAGACAAAATGCCATTTGGTTGAATGACTGTCTTCCAGAGGAGATTCTTGTAAACATAGAACTAGTACATCTTCATCTAGTTCAAGGGAATTCAATTCAGCAAACCTTTCTTAAGCATATAGTACATACTTATATCTCTCACCAAACTTTCATTTTGTATTTTTCTCTTTATTGATTCTTTTACCTTCTTGCCTTCTCCGTGTGTGTGTGTGTGTGTGTGTGTGTGTGTGTGTGTGTGTGTGTGTTTTTAATCCTTATCTTCTATCTTAGAATCAATACTACATATTAGTTCCAAGGCAGAAGAGCAGTAAAGGCTAGGCAATGGGCGTTAAGTGACTAGTCCATAGTCACATGTTACATCAGCTAAAACCAGGAGATATGGTCTACATAAGGAACTTTGCAAGGAAATCCTTTCTGGACCCTAAATGGGTTGGGCCTTATCAAGTCCTAATCATAAGCCCTACATGTGTCAAAGTTGAAAACAGAGATCCCTGGTTCCACATCACAAATGTGAAGCCTGTAAAAGAACACATTGAAAATGAAGAACACCATAAGACACCAACTGATTTAGAGCAACATCAAGTAAATACACAAATAGATCTACAGCATGTAGAAGATACTGATGAGGAATATTGAACTGCTTGAAATAAAAAAAAAACACACCAAAAAACTGGAAAAATTTTGTGCAACACAATAATGATTAACACAATAAACACAATTCAACAACTGTTCCTGTTTAAGAAGGTGACAAGGCGACCACCAGGCAAGATGATAGACAACAGGCAAGTACAGATGAAAAAACGAACACAAAAGCTACATACAAGCTGCAGTAATCCACAGCATGGGCGGCACGAAGGAAGGGACACTCACGGGAGAACTGTAATCTTTATTAAGTGCTATGCAGGAAGAGGACTGGAAGAAGGAGTGATGTAAGGTTATAATATTGAGTACCCAACTACACAGTACACAAATGAGACCTCGCATGCCACACTGCATATTGCTACACAGGGAGAATTGTGTTTCTCTGGTGTGGGCAGAAGTTCCACGCAGTGAGGTAAGCATACGCAGGCACCAGCACGTATATTAGTTCATTGGACACAACACAAAACTGATTTTTTTCAGTTCTTGACTTAGACCTCATGTAGATAAATGAGAGTCTATAACATGTATATGTATGTATATATGTATCATATGTATGTATTGCATGTGAATACCTGTATATAATGGAAGAGCATCCTAGGATCTCTAGCATATCAAAAGATCCATTGTTTGTTTTTTGATTTGATAGACATCAAGGGAACTTTTACTTGTACAAAGTTATATATAGGCATTGTGTAGTATAATTACTAACACATCTATAGTTCAGAGTTATGAACAACCTTAGGGAAAGGTAGATTTAGGGACCTTTGGAATACAGAGTGAGATAGGGAAAGTCACTATAAAATAAGAATAAGTAATTATATATAGCCATGTACATAGTTATGACTAACAAGATAATCTTAACATACTAATAATTTAGAGCTTAGAAGCATTAACACCATTAATATAGCTTAATTAAGAGACTAACACAAAAATTAGGGTTAGTGGTTTATGTTTATGCCTAGACACAGTTTTATAGTTTTCCTACAAGCGCTTTGCTTGAAGAGTTTGACTATGTTTCATGCTTTGTTATAAGACAGATAGCAAGTTGAGATACAGTTTAGTCTTTTGCAAGTTTGCATTTGATTGTGTTTCAAAGATATTTTTATTACATTTCTTAGATATAGTTATTGGAACCTGTATGTGTTGCAGTTATGTTTTGCACTTGTTTCATATATTGTCATGCTTGTTTATTTATATATATACCCTTTTCCCCCCTTTGTTTACCTTCCTTTCCCTTCTTAGATAGTGATAGTTAGAATAAGGCAAAGGAATAGCTTTATGTCATTAGAAATAGAGAGCATAGGCTTAAGTTAAGAATAGGGAGGTTATTTTGGATGTAATGTAGAGGAGGGTGATGGCTGCAGCATCATGGCTGCAGAATTTCCAGTGGAAATTCTAGGTACTAGAAAACCGAGTTTACTATGGAATCCATATTGCTGAGAGGGGTTCAAGCTGCAGCACAGAATTCCATAGTGCCCCCCAGAACTCTAAGAGAGGGGGCAGTTAGAGGCAGTTGGAGTCCTGGTGTAAAAAGGGAGGACACCTGGCTTGCAGGGTCTTGGGTCTTGGGTCTTGGGTCTTGATCTTGATCTGGGTGCTGTCTCTGCAAGCTGTGTGGCTCTGAGCTGAGCCATTCAGTCTCTGACAACCAAAGCTGTTTTACTTTTGTTAGACCTTCAACAATACCACAGTCTACCTTAGTTTAGCTATCTAGGTTTAGAAGAAGAATATTTAGAGGCTTAGAGAGGGGTTCGGCCATTCAAGATACTTTTCCCCCTTTGGTGGGAGGGGCTGCTTATTTGACATAGCTGTATTAGGTAGCTTTCTCTTTACCTATCAATCCTAAACCATTTCCCCTTTTCCCATTTCCTGATATCATTAAACCCTTATCATCTAGGAACAGTGTCTGGGTACAGATATTTTGGGGAGATACTCACATCCTCCATAAGCCAAGTTCCTCCTACTTGTGGCTCTGAGATTGATCCTAACCCCTGAGCCAGGGAATTGCTTTAAGACATCAAACTTCATCAATTCTAGCCTGTGGAGAAATAATTCAGAGAAAGATATCATCATAAGGAGTTTAGCCTTTCCCCACTTACCATTTTGGCCCAGAAGTTATCAAGCCAGATTGTCCATCATTACCAAACTGTTAACTGACTTTCCAACTGCTTAGCGGGAGGGGGGAGGAGAAGGAGTACTTCCACAAGTTCCTGCCCCTCCCTTCCAGTCAGCCTGCTTGTTCTCCAAAGACCTGGGATTAGGGAGACTACTTTGCCTTCTACTTTTTCCTTGATCCTACAATGGCTAAGAAGTGTTTATTAATAGAGCTTATTAAAACTGTTGAGCTCAGTTCCTCAGTCCATTTTCCATTTTTTTGAATGTTTTGTTTAAATAAATCAGGCTAGAGTTTTACTCTCATGCAATATCTATTCCTCAATTCTTTTTCTTTTTTTTCTAATTTGGTATTAATTTTTCTTTTTTCTTTTTTTTTTTTAAACTCTTAACTTCCATCTTAGAATCAATACTATGTATTGGTTCTGTGAAGCTAAAATTCACTCCCCAGGCATGTCCTCCCCAAGCTCCTCCTACCCGGCATCCCATTTTGGGTGCCTACGTTTCAGGACAGGAAGACAGTCTTGAGCTGAAGCATTGGTGCCTGCTTTGCGTTCGAGGGCTTTTGTGGACTTTGTCGGCTTGGCAGGCTTTGGATTTCGACTTCCTGATTCAGCTTTGGGTATTTTACTTAGATGGTATTTTCTGTCTCCTTCCTACATTTTCCTCTTTTTACTTTATTTCCATTTTGTTTAAAACTTAATTGTTAAGAGCTACTAACATACTCTTGACTTGAAAGTTAATTTTATAGATGACAACTCCAATCTTTTTTTAATTAATATTACATTTAATATTTTGCTTTCATTATTACAGTTCCAAGGCAGAAGAGCAGTAAGGGCTAGGCAATGGGGATTAAGTGACTTGCCCAGAGTATCACTACTTGGAAGTGTCTGAGGCTAGATTTGAACCTAGGACCTCCATCTCCAGACCTGACTCTCTAATCACTGAGCCACTTAGCTCCCCGTTTAATTTTTCTTTTTTCTTTAACAGTGTGGTGGACTGACCTACATGTGTAGTAAGACTGAGGGATAATCATTAATAAGGCTATGATGTGGGAGAAACACATCAAGTTTGTTGCAGGGTCTTGCCCCAAGGCTGGGAGACTCAAACTATATTCAATCCAAAAGTAAGAACAGAATTTTATTTGAAGAAGAGGTGGTTTATGGTGGCATAATAGCTGGTAGAATAGTCTGAGGGGTAAACAGGTAGCCTTAGGGCTGATGGACAAGCCCAGGGGGCTAGTAGAGTAGCCTCTTTAGAGCTGATAGTATGGAGGAGCAGCTCTGCCATAGGGCGGCAGTTTCCTCAGAGAAGTGGAGCTTCCACTGTAGAGTGGCAGCTTCCACTATAAAGTGACAGCTTCCATCATGGAGTGGCAGCTTCCACACTCTGGACCAGGGTTGGCATATTTATTGGGGTCTGGTAGCTTAGCATCTCCCTCTTCAAACTCAGGTGGTGGGATATTTTGCAGTTTATCGCCAAAGGGAATAAGGAGTATGTGCAGGTTCCATGTTACTCCATTGTCTACCCTGTCATCATTTGTCAAAGTGGAAGAGGTTTTGTTGCCCTTCTAGGATAGGAACATGAAATGTGGTACATTGGAGGATCACTTTAGGCAATTAATTATTTCTAAGAACAATATAAGCAATGATAAAACAGAGTAGGTACAACGCTGATGCCTAGTATGGAATGTTCCAGATCTAGTACACAGAGTGGATAATTGGACAATCTACGATTCATGCTCGACTAATGCTGAATCTCCAGGGTTTGCGGTTGATGTTTAACCAATGCTAACTAGTGAGAAGTGCCAGATTTCAGAGTATGAGGGTTCTGTTTCTATTATTACTCACTGCCAGCCCACATCACTACATGTATTGACACAATGTCAAGAGATGCAAGAGAAGCTCTTAGCAAATTGGGGGCCCTTGGATTTATGGAAACAGAAGGGCCAAGAACTGCTCAAGATCCAGTCAAGTATAGGTTTCTACTTCTATCAGCTGAGGAAATTCTTATATCCATTAGAACACAGAAACACTGGAATATTGGAGTACTGTGGATGTTGTGTTAACACCCAAGTCTTGGATATGTATCTGTATTAAGATGAAAAATGACCTAGTCCCTGCCTTCAAGGAGCTAATACTTTAGTAAGCAGGATGAAATTCATTAACAAATAACTATAATACACATTAGAACTTGATAAGAGTGTGGACAGCTAGGTGGCTCAGTGGATTGAGATCAGCCAGTCCTAGAGATGGGAGGTCCTGGGTTCAACTCTGGTCTCAGACACTTCCTAGCTGTGTGACCCTGGGCAAGTCACTTAACCCCCATTGCCTAGTCCTTACCACTCTTCTGCTGTGGAACAAATACTTAGTATTGATTCCAAGATGGAAGATAAGGGTTAAAAAAATCTAATAAGAGGGCAAGTTGTCAGGCATATCAGACTGAGAAATTCAAAGAGGAAGGGATCACTGTTAGTAGGGGGAAACTAGGGAAGGCTCCATATGTGGTGCCTGATCTGGACTTTGAAGGAAAAGTAGCTCAAAAGGTGGGGATGGAAGATGGGCAATAGAAACTTATTTGAAACATTGAGTCAGCAGAAGGCAGGATGATACTGGGAATAATTTGTCTGGTAGTATTATACAACATGGTGTAGAGGAACAGCTTTAGAATCACAAATATTTGAGTTCATGTCCTGCCTTTGAAACATAACAATTATGTGACTACAGACAAAACACTTGTCCCCAGGCAATTCTCTAAGACTGAAGTCTCACTAGAGTTGCTGATCTGGTTTGGTAGAGACAATTTATAGAAAGGCAGTGACTCATATGAATAAAAAGCTAAGGTCAAGGAATGCTACCTCCTTTCTCCCCAACACACACACACACACACACACACACACACACACACACACACACACACACACAAACTCAACCCAACAATAGCAGCAATGATTGTGTGGAAGTTGATGGTTTATGATGCCTTTGATATCTCTGGATATTCTAGAAGACATCTGGTTTAGGTATTGGGTGAGTGAGATGATCTCTGAAGTTTCTTCCATCTCAGATTCTATAATATAATGCTCTCCCAGAAACTAGAATATTAGTTTCCTCCATACCAGCCATTACTCTTGTCTCTGAAAAGTTTGGGGGCAAAACCACCCTGCTTGGATTATCTCCTGGGGGTGACCTGGACAGATAGATAGACAGAGAAACGATAGATAAATAGGCAGGTAGATAGATGTAACATTTACTAAGCATTTACTATGTGCCAGGCACTGTGCACAGTGGAGATTATTAAAAAAAAAAGCATGCCAAATAGTCCCTGCCCTCAAAGAACTTACATTTTAAAGAAGGGAAACCAAAAAAAATGCGGTACATAAGCAAAGCAGTGATGCTTCTTAGGACCAATGGGCTACCACACAAGCTGGAGCTATCATGGCTGCTAAAGTAGCATCAATTTTAGATGGTTTCCTACAAATGATCTTTCATTTATCTATTATGCCTGAAAAAAATCTTCATTTATTCTATTTATTCAACAGGCATTTATTAATGCCTATTATGTGCCAGGCACTGCAGTGGGCACTGAGGGCACAAAGATGCTGCCACAGTGGGGGACAGAAAAATCTGTTTAAGATTCAGCATGTAGGAAATGAAGTTGTTATTCTTTATTCGAATTTCATCCTATATGCCAGTAGATCTTATTCTAGCTGGCACACTAGAATGGTAGAGATATCTATATACCTGTGTCACCAGCAATAATCATCAACAGCCAGAACAATTCACCCTTGAAGTCATCTTATAGTCCTGGAGATGGAGGGATACCCTTCATATTGCAATGGATAGAATTCCAAAGAGGTACTTTGCCAAAATACAAAGTCCTTTGTTCAATTCCTGCACCTGACCCATACAAGTTAGTGTGACCCTAGGCAAGTCACTTAACCTCTAAGTGCTCTAGACAACCCTCCAAGATTGCAGAGAAAAGTGACTGACTTGCATTGGTAGCCACATTTTCCTCATCAGGGTGTTCCCCATATCAATGGAATGACAGAACTAGCCTCCAACCTTATCTTATGAACTCAAGGGACAAAGTTTACCTTTTACCTGTATGCTCTGATCTGGCACATGTTTTCCACCAATTTCCCTGTTAAACTATGGACCAGGGAATAACCTAGGAGAAGTATTGGTTTTAGAAATACAGATCTTTCAGCTATAGCACAAATTCAAAAGTAATAGACTTGGCAATTGGTTGATTTGTGTTTTCCAGGAGATGTAAATGTTTGCAAGTTAAAAAGGATTGTCTCAAAATACTGATTGATCAACATAGTTCTTAGATGCTATCTTGCTGCTTCTTCTATTTGCTCAGCTCTCCCTGAAAACTCTCAACTTGGAACTCTGTCTTTGCATCTACTTTTTGATTTAGTTATCTCTGTTGATTGTTTACCTGATATATACCTCTTCACCCTACCAACCATTTTTTAACCCTTACCTTCCATCTTAGAATCAATACTGTGTATTGGTTCCAAGACAGAAGAGTGTGGTCAGGGCTAGGCAGTGGCATTTAGGTGATTTGCCTAGGGTCACACAGCTAGGAAGTATCTGAGACCAAATTCAATCCCAGGACCTCCCATCTCTGGATTTGGCTCTCAATCTACTAGCTAGCAACTTCCCACTCCCCAATTTGTTTTATGTACTATAGAATTCAATCTGTCCTCCTCTTCAGCTGCCTTCAGTGATTATTCTCCTCTGAGAGAATATTTCTGGTATTTTTCTGTCTTTTTCCTGGACTCTGACTCCAAAATTCCCCTTTGCTGATCTGTCTTTCCAAGGCTATTATCTTTCTTGATAGAAGTTCTATTTTGTGAGCCTATGGTATTTAATGAATTAGGTCATACTCTTATGGACTGGAACAGGACAATTATCACAATTAAATTACTTTTGTCCCTCTCTCCTTTTTTTCTTTAGCTATATTCTGTCTACTGTCTTCCTTTCCTAGGTTGTACTGGTTTTCAAAGAAGAAATAGACTTACATTATTATCTTCCCTACTCTTCTCTGGATCTGCCAATCCTTTTATCATCAAATTCCAGTTGTAAGTTCCATCCTGGCTACTCATAGAGACACCTATAAGGTCTCTGGGAAAGGTTACTACAGTGTGGAATCTCTACATGACTGTACTGCTAGAATTCTTCTTTAAAAATCATTTATTTTTAACATTCTTTTAAAATTTTGAATTTCAAAGTCTCTCTTTTCCTCCTACTCCTTCCCCTACCCAATGAGAAGGCAAGTAATATGATATTAGTTATTCACATGTAACCATATATATATTTACATAGTGGCCATATTTTGAAAAAGGCAAGGAAAATAAAGAACATGAGAAAATCATATTTCAATTTTCATTTAGTCATTGGTTTTCTCTCTGGATATGGATAGCATTTTTTTCATCATTAGTCCTTTGGAATTGTCTTGGATCATTGTATTGATCAGACCAACTAAGTCTTTTATAGTTGATCATCATTATAGCATTGTTCTTATTGTGTGCAATGATCTCTCAATTCTCACTTCTTTTTGCATCAATTTATTTATATAATCTTGTGATTTTTTTTCTGAAAACACCTCTTGCAATTTCTTATAGTGCAACGGTATTCTGCTGGGAGCCATCAAGTTCATGACAGATGGCAAAGTCATGTGTGAAATGTGTAAAGCAGGCTACAGGAGGATGGAAATCCCACTCAGATTCCCCTGTGTGACTCTTTTTTTACTAACACTCCCTATTATTGAAATTATTGTGATCAATATCCCTATTCAGCCCCAGGGATATACAGAAGAATAGTAAAGGCTGTTACTAGAGCTTTTACAGACCCTCTACAGACTCCTAGGAAATTTACCTTTACATATATTAATACAGAAATCCCTCTAAAAGTCACTTTATAACAAACCAGCAAATAGTTAATGTTTAAGATTTTAAACTCTAACAAACTGCACCTGGATTTTCCATTCCCATACACAGAAGCTTATGTAATGAGAAACCAGAAACAATAAGTCTCCCCCCCCCCTTCCCCCCAATCTCTGATCTGGAATGGTAGCACAATGGATGGAAAATGGAGAAATTGCCCTCAAAGGCTAAGCACATCCCTCAACTGTTCTCCCCACCCTATAGCTAAGGAGACAAGCCAAACATACCCTTGAAAAATATTGAAAGTTACTGGAGAATGGAAAGTTGTTAGTAACAAAGTTAGTGCATGACTTAATCCATTGTCTATAAGAAAAAAATGTATGTTGAATATGGAAATTCATGCCAACACATATGTAATCTTAAAGAAAGGGTATAAAAAATAAAGACAGCCCAAGGCTGACTGGAGCAGTCTCCATAATGCCTGGCTCTGGCTGAAGTTCAGAATGACTGTCTCTAATTTGTCTTAATGTGCCAATGCTGTCATCCTCCAATAGACCCTGTACCAGTGGAGCAGGCCTCTGCAGTATTCCATCACAATCATATGCTACAACTTTTTCAGCCATTCCTTAATTGATGATTATTCTCTTGATTTCGAATTCTTTACCATCACAAAAAGGAGTCATTATAAATATTTTTTTACATATAAGTTCTTTTTTTTTCTTTTATCTCTTTGAGATACAGGCTTATAGTGGTATTACTGGGTCAAGGGGTATACATGGTTTTATAGCCCTTTGGGTATACTCCCAAATAGTTCACAAGAATTGTTGGACCAGCTCACTACTATAATTCAGTAATGTAACTATTTTTCCCTCTTACCCTCTAGCTTTTGTCCTTTCTGATAGGTATGACATGGTACCTCAGAGTTGTTTTAAAGTGCATTTCTCTAACCAATAGTGACTAAGAACATTTTTATATAAGATTATAAATAGCTTTGATTTTTTCATCTGAAAATTGTCTGTTTTGTATCAAAATGTCATATGTACAATTGGAGAATAGCTCTTATTTTTATAAATTTGACTTAGTTCTATACTCAATATTATATTTAAGATACCAATGCCTTTTTCAGAGAAACTTGTAAAATTTCTTGTGTTACTTCATTATATATAGTACCTTTTAGCAAAGTTATATATAAAAAAAATATATANTACCAATGCCTTTTTCAGAGAAACTTGTAAAATTTCTTGTGTTACTTCATTATATATAGTACCTTTTAGCAAAGTTATATATAAAAAAATATATATATATATATAAAGTTATATAGCAAAGTTATAGTACCTTTTAGCAAAATGTAGTTTTCATTTTAATGAAGTTAATTTTTTAAATTTAAACATTTATTAATATTCATTTTTAACATGGTTACATGATTCATGCTCCTACTTTCCCCTCCACCCCCCCGCACTTCCCCCACCCATGGCCAATGCACATTTCCACTGGTTTTGTCATGTGTCCTTGATCAAGACCTATTTCCAAATTGTTGCTAGTTGCATTGGTGTGGTAGTTTCGAGTCCACATCCTTAATCATGTCCACCCCGACCCATGCGTTCAAGCAGTTGTTTTTCTTATATGTTTCCTCTTCCTCTGAATGTGGGTAGCGTTCTTTATCATAAATCCCTCAAAATTGTCCTGGGTCATTGTATTGCTGCTGGTACAGAAGTCTATTACATTCGATTTTACCACAGTGTATCAGTCTCTGTGTACAATGTTCTTCTGGCTCTGCTCCTTTCACTCTGCATCTTTCCAGTTCGCCTGGAACTCCTCCAGTTTATTATTCCTTTTAGCACAATAGTATTCCATCACCCGCATATACCACAGTTTGTTCAGCCATTCCCCGATTGAAGGACATACCCTCCTTTTCCAGTTTTTTGCCACCACAAAAAGCACAGCTATAAATATTTTCGTACAAGTCTGTTTATCTATGATCTCTTTGGGGTACAAACCCAACAATGGTATGGCTGGATCAAAGGGCAGGCATTCTTTTATAGCCCTTTGAGCAAGATTGCAAATTGCCAGCCAGAATGGTTGGATCAGTTCACAACTCCACCAGCAATGTATTGATGTCCCAATTTTGCCACATCCCCTCCAACATTCATTACTCTCCCCTTCTTTCATTTTAGCCAATCTTCTAGGTGTGAGGTGATACCTCAGAGTTGTTTTGATTTGCATTTCTCTAATTATTAGAGATTTAAAACACTTTCTCATGTGCTTATTGATACTTTTGATTTCTTTACCTGAAGATTGCCTATTCATGTCTCTTGCCCATTTATCAATTGGGGAATGGCTTGATTTTTTATACAATTGCTTTAACTCCTTGTATATTTGAGTAATTAGACCCCTGTCAGAGTTTTTCGTTATAAATATTTTTTCCCAATTTGTTGTTTCCCTCCTGATTTTGACTACATTGTTTTTGTTTGTACAAAAGCTTTTTAGTTTAATATAATCAAAACCATTTAATTTACATTTTGTGATTTTCTCTAACTCTTGCTTGGTTTTAAAGTCTTTCCTTTCCCACAGATCTGACAGGTATACTATTTTGTGTTCACTTAACTTATTTACAGTTTCCCTCTTTATATTCAAGTCATTCACCCATTTTGAATTTATCTTGGTGTAGGGTGTGAGATGTTGATCTAAACCCAATCTCTCCCATATTGTTTTCCAAATTTCCCAGCAGTTTTTGTCAAATAGTGGACTCATGTCCCAAAAGTGGGGCTCTTTGGGTTTATCATACACTGTCTTGCTGATGTCATTAACCCAAAGTCTATTCCACTGATCCTCCCCTCTGTCTCTTAGCCAGTACCATATTGTTTTGATGACTGCTGCTTTATAGTATAGTTTAATATCTGGTATTGCTAGGCCCCCTTCCTTCACATTTTTTTCATTATTTCCCTTGATATTCTTGATCTTTTGTTATTCCAAATGAAATTTGTTATAGTTTTTTCTAATTCAGTAAAGAAGTTTTTTGGTAGCTTGATAGATATGGCGCTAAATAGGTAAATTAATTTGGGTAGAATTGCCATTTTTATTATGTTAGCTCAACCTACCCATGAGCAATCAATGGCTTTCCAATTGTTTAGATCCAGTTTTATTTGTTTGGAAAGTGTTTTGTAGTTGTTTTCATATAATTGCTGTGTTTGTTTTGGTAGATAGATTCCTAAGTATTTTATATTGTCTAGGGTGATTTTAAATGGTGTTTCTCTTTCTACTTCTTGGTGCTCTAGTGTGTTGGAAATGTATAGAAATGCTGATGATTTATGTGCATTTATTTTGTATCCTGCAACTTTGCTAAAGTTGTTGATTATTTCTACAAGCTTCTTAGTTGATTCTCTAGGATTTTTTAAGTAGACCATCATATCATCTGCAAAGAGTGATAGCTTAGTCTCCTCCTTGCCCATTTTGATACCTTCAATTTCTTTTTCTTCTCTAATTGCAACTGCTAATGTTTCTAGTACTATGTTGAATAATAGAGGTGATAATGGGCATCCTTGTTTTACTCCTGATCTAATTGGGAAGGCTTCTAATTTATCCCCATTGCATATGATGTTTGTTGATGGTTTTAG
>NC_058134.1:274696826-274788715 GCF_016433145.1 Gracilinanus agilis | reverse complement strand
TCCTTCTTATAATAGTATTTGTCCCCTCTTCTTCCCATGCCCTCTTTGTGTGTAATAGAATATCCTATTTTTCTTAGTCACTCAAGTTTCTCTTGGTGTCCCCTACTATTCACCCCCTCTTTCTCATCCCCATGTCATCTTAGATTATTTAGTGTTCCACCCTCACCCTGTGAATTATTCTTCTAATTACTATAATAGTGAATACTATAATAGTGAATAGAGTTCACTACAGAGAATTATACATAACATTTCTCTACATAGGAATACAGATAATTAGATCTTAGTAAGACCCTTAAAAAGGCAAATTTAAAAATGATAAGTTTTCTTTCTTTCTCCTCTGTTTCTTATTTACCTTTTCATGTTTCTCTCGATTTTTGTGGTTGGATATCAAACTTTCCATTTAGCTCTGGTCTTTTCTGTGCAAATACTTGGAATTCTTCAATTTTGTTGAATGCCCATACTTTCCCCTGGAAATATATAGTCATTTTTTTTAAAACCCTTGTACTTTGGTGTATTGTCTCATAGGTGGAAGACTGGTTAGGGTGGGCAATGGGGGTCAAGTGACTTGCCCTGGGTCACACAGCTGGGAAGTGGCTGAGGCCGGGTTTGAACCTAGGACCTCCTGTCTCTAGGCCTGACTCTCACTCCACTGAGCTACCCAGCTGCCCCTATATAGTCAATTTTGATGGGTAGTTTATCCGTGGCTGAAGGCCCAGCTCTCTTGCCTTTCTGAATATCGTATTCCAAGCCTTACAGTCTTTTACTGTGGAGGCTGTCAGATCCTGTGTGATCCTGATTGGTGTTCCTTGATATTTGAATTGTCTCTTTCTGGCTTGTAAGATTTTTTCTTTTGCTTGAAAGCTCTTGAATTTCGCAATTATATTTCTGTGCGTTTTCTTATCTGGATCAAATGTAGTGGGTGTTCTATGAATCCTTTCAACGTCTATATTGCCCTTTTGTTGTAGGACTTCAGGGCAATTTTGCTGAATAATTTCTTTTAGTATGGAGTCCAGGTTTCTATTAATTTCTGGTTTTTCTGGAAGACCAATTATTCTCAAATTGTCTCTTCTAGACTGGTTTTCTTGGTCTGTCACTCTCTCACTGAGATATTTCATGTTTCCTTCTATTTTTTCAGTCTTTTGACTTTGTTTTATTTGTTTTTGTTGTCTTGAGAGATCATTAGCTTCTAATTGCTCAATTCAAGCCTTTAGGGACTGGTTTTCGGCTCTAATCTTTTCGTTTTCAGCAATAATCTTTTCATTTTCAGCTATGATCTTTTGGTTTTCTTTTTCAATCTGGTTCAATTTGCTTTTCAGTTCATTTGATTTCTGAGCCTCACTTTCCAATTGCAAGATTCTACCTTTTAAACTGTTATTTTCTTGCCAGATCTCTTCCATTTTCCTCAAAATCTCAGTTTTGAACTCTTCCATAGTTTGTGAGGAGTTTTCCTTATTTGAGGTGGGTCCAGATGCTTGTTTGTTCTCCTCCTATGTTTGCTCGGTTGTCTGGATTTTCTCTGTGTAAAAGTTGTGAAGTGTTAAAGACTATTTTTTTTTTGTTGTTAATCTTTCTCTTCTGAACTTCCTGAGACTGGGTAGCCATCATTAGCCCAGCAGCTTCTCAGCTTTATCCTCGCACTCAGGGTCTGTCCGCGGTGTTTTGGCTCCTGAGGTCTGGTTTTTTCCAAGGTCAAGCCCCCTGGTGGATCTCCTTGCTTGATCCTCTGCAGGAGGTTCCTTTACAAGTCTCAGGGCGCTGCTTCCACAGTTGTATACTTGTCTGCACTGGTTCCCTACTCCGGGTTTCAGAGCTTTAGCTTGTGGCTGTATCTGCCTCCACCCACGCCTCCGCCCACGTCTGCGCTCTGAGCCTGCCTGAGCTCTGCTCCCACGCTCTGTGCCCTGAGATTTCGGGTGCGTTCTTTGGCTTTTTGGGGTCCCAAAT
Source organism: Gracilinanus agilis (assembly GCF_016433145.1). Classification (NCBI taxonomy): domain Eukaryota; kingdom Metazoa; phylum Chordata; class Mammalia; order Didelphimorphia; family Didelphidae; genus Gracilinanus; species Gracilinanus agilis. The sequence goes on along the minus strand of NC_058134.1, from coordinate 274,786,771 downwards.
CTTGCTGCTCTCAGGAACAGGCCCCAGAGCTGCCAATGACTCGATGGGTGCCCCAAACTTGCTCTATTTCTTTTTAGCTGGCTTCGGCGCTATAGGTGCTGTGTGTGGAGGGGTTGGGGGTGGGGTGGTTGCTCAGCCCGCGATTTAGTGAGGGCTGTTTCACCCCTATATAGCATGGAAATGTCCCGATTCCACGTACCTTCCACGCTGCACCCTGTTGTGGGGCTCCTCCGTTCGTCTGGACTTGTTTTTATGTCCCCTTGAGGAGTCTTGTGTGTTTCGGTCAGGAGAGGTTAAGAGCTGCTTTTTACTCTGCCGCCATCTTAACCCGGAAACCTAATGAAGTTAATTTTTGCTTTTGCCTTGCCTGGGAGTATGATTGCTACCCCTACCTTTTTTACTTCAGTTGAAGCATATTAGATTCTGCGCTGGCGCTTTATTTTAACTCTGTATTTGTCTTTCGACAAAACATATTTTTGAAATCTGGTTTCTAATCCATTCTAGCTGCTTCTGTTTTATGGATAAACTCATCCTATTCTTATTCACATTCATGATTCCCAACTGTGTATTTCCCTCCATCCCATTTTCTTGTTTATTCTTTTCTCTTTTTCATCCTGTTCTTCCTCAAAATAGTACTTGTTCCTATGCCCACTGACAGCACAGAAGTCCCTTATAATCTCATTTTGACCAGTTGTCCCAACCCCTTATGGTCTGTTGGCAGAGTACTCATGAAACTGATGTTGGGGCTGCTGCTGTTATCACTGTCACCTGTAAACCCCATAGCTGATGCTACTGCAGGCTCTGCTTTGTGCTCATCCTGATGTCCCAGACCTCTCCTGCTAACCTCCTAAGTTTTATTAGGCAGAAAAAATATTTTACCTCAATCTTTTGTTGCCTCTACTACTCCAAAATTTGATTTCAGGAATCATTGTAAAGTTTTTGGGAAGGTGATGTTGAGAATGCTCAGCTGGGTTGCTGCCTTTAATTCCTTATCTTGGCTCTGCCTCGCTGCCAGAATTTTCATGTAGAACCTTATAGCGTGGTAAAATACTTCACCTGAAACATTTGAGATTCCTTTCCCAAATGGCCTAATATGTATGTCTGTGAGGCTCTTTTTGGGTCAGACCAGAAGACCAACTGACCTTTGTGCTCCTGAAGAGTGAGATGATCCTGGGGGCTCACAGGGGAAAGATCTGTAGATGGCAGGGAAAGAATCAAGGATTTGCCTTAACTGTTTAGATTGGTAGGATTGCCAACCACACATGAAAATTTGTCCCAGATTAGTCTATTTGGTCTCTTATCTGAGAATATGACCAACCCTCAACATGAATGGATAGTAGCAGAATGAATCAATGTCTTCTTATCCATTACAAAATCATGTGTGTATATCCATATGTATTCATGCAAGTGTGCGTTTATGTGTACTCCATTGCGCCTCTAGTAGTTACCATGATGGGTGCATGGCTTTATTCATGTTTTTGATTACCTCTGGGCTTTACTATCAAAATGTTTTATATGAAGAGTTGTCCATGAGTACTATTAAATAGGTTCTGTAATAAAACTGTTTATTCCTTTAACTTGATAGGGTCAACTTCAGTTTAATTAAATTCAGTAAACATTAGATATCTCCTCTATGCAAAGGATTGCACTAGGTAGGCACTGGTAATATTAGGAAACAAACAAAATTATTTCTGCTCTCATGAAACTAGGCAGGATTTTGCAGTTTGTACACAGGTAAGAACAAACATGATAATCTGAGGAGAGAAAGATCATTAACAGCCATGGGGAGATTGGGGAATGTTTCATGGAGGAGATGACTCTTACAGAAAAATCAGATGGGCTAGTTAGGTGGCTCAGTGGATAGAGAGCCAGGTCTGGAGTTGGGTGAACCTGGGGTCAAATCTGGCCTCAGCCACTTCTCTACCTATGCAACCCTGAGCAAGTCACTTAATCCTAACTGCCTAGTCCTTACCACTTTTCCATCTTGGAACTTGATACTTAGTATTGATTCTAGGAAAGAAGATAATAATTTTCTCTTTCTTTCTTTCTTTCTTTCTTTCTTTCTTTCTTTCTTTCTTTCTTTCTTTCTTTCTTTCTTTCTTTCTTTCTTTCTTTCTTTCTTTCTTTCTTTCTTTCTTTCTTTCCTTCCTTCCTTCCTCCCTTTCTTCCTTTCTTTCTTTAAAAAGAGAAAGATCAGAATTCTGAGAGTTGGAGATAAAAAAAACAACATTTCAGGCATGGGGTTAGAAGCAGGAGATGGGAGGTCAAGGGTTCCACACATGGAAATGGAGGTTTGCTTTGTGGATACTCATGGGAAGAACGTCACTGTGAGCTCTCCTGGGAATGGATGCCTCCAAGGTTTCCCATCATCCCATATAAGGTTCATCCTTTCCTGTCTTTTCTTTGTCTGACATCAAGAGGTTACAAGTTATGATTTATGTTTATAAATGCTTTATTTATGGATAAGTTGCATTAGTTGGGCATATGCTTATGGCACATCTCTTTTGGTCACAGAAAATATAAATAGGATTGGTGTCTCCGCCATTCTCCTTTATTCCTTAGCTTGTACTAAAATAATATCTTGCTTCTCTTTTAAGATATCAGCAAAAAAGAGGAAAATGACAATTGATCGAGGAGTTAAGGGAGGCTAGGCACAAAATATTTGTTGCCAGAGCTGTGGATTGATCTATTCTTTCTGGAAAGTCATTTGGAACTGTATCCTCAATTCACTAAACCCTTTGACCTAGTGATATGATTATTAGGCATCTACCCCAATGATGTCAAAGACAGAGGAAAAGGACCAATGTGTACAAAATTATTTATAGCAGTGTTTTTTGTTTTTGCAAAGAACCAAAAACAGTTTGTACCCATCAATTGGGAAGTGCCTGAATAAATTATGGTATATGAGCGTAATAGAATATTTTTGTGCCTAAAAAATGAGAAAGGGGATGAATCCAGAGAAACCTGGGAGTAATTATGTGTCCTGATGCAGAGTGAAGTGAGTAGAACGAGGATAATTTAGGAAATAACTACATTATGAAAATAAATAACTTTGAAAGTCTTAGGAACTTTGATCAATGTGATCACTAATTATGAATCTGCATGGTGGATGATGAATCATGTTTCCCACCTCTTAGATGGATAGAGATGCAGAATGAAACCAGACCTGGTTGATATGAAGATTTTTATTGTTACTACAAAGTATTTCCACTTTTTTATTGTAGGGGGAGGAAGTGTTAAGGAGGGAGGCATGTAATGATGATACCAAAATAAAGGGGCATCTAGGGGACTCAGAGGATAGAGATTCAGGCATGGAAACAGGAGCCTGTGGTTCAAATCTGGACTCAGACACTTCCTAGCTGTGTGATCCTAGGCAAGTCATTTCACCCCCATTGTCTAGCTCTTACTGTTCTTCTGCTTTAGAACTGATACTTAATATTGATTCTAAGATAGAAGATAAAGATTAAGAAAAAAAGACATCAACATAATAAGAAAATAAAGGATCAATAATGAAATATTAAAAAATATACAGAAGTGAACAGAAGAAAGTTTAGAAGGAGATATAGGCAAGCTAGGCAGTATTGATACTTTGGTGTTAAAGTCATTAAAAAATCTGTATATAGTAGAAATTCATTTTTTATTGTTCTTTGTATAGAAAGGGCTCCCCTTGGGCATGTTCAAATCACCTAACATGTCAGCACACTGCATCTCTTGTTTTCCTACGAGGAATGGATTCCTTTGATTGACTATGTAGCTAGAGCAGGTTGCATCTTTACAATTGGTCAGACCGAGAGCATCTTTTACTGGCTCTCTCTTTTCTGCCACATCCAGAAGGATGAAGAACATAGTTTATCCACAGTTTGGAAGGCATGAACTAGACTGGGAGGGAGGGAGTCCTTCTTCTTGCCCTTTACTTAACCCAGGCTCCAAGAAATGGACTTGGAGTATTTGTTTCTATTCTTCTTCATTTGCCGTTTTTAGTTTTAGATCCTCAGACTCAAGTTCCAGGCCCCTTAGCTTCTCCAAGCTTCTCTGCTAAGCTGCCTGGCTACCACATCTTGCCTGCAGTATTAACTCCAAGGTTTCCATAACTCAAGATCCCAGATCCAGTAGGCACAGCTGGCACCTCAAACTGAGAAGGACAAATGACAGAACAGAAATCAATAGCCTCCAGGCCTATTGAAATCAGGGATAAAGAGAAAAGGGCAAAGGATTCCTCTCCTCCCTTCTGGTTTAGTTCATGGCACCCAATTTGTGGCAAACTGTGATCTTCACCCTGTGGATACATAAGGAGAGAGTGAACCAGAAAGAGAGTCTGTCTCAATGTAGCCTGTTTTAAAGATATCCTTTTCTGGCTACTCAGTCAATCAAAAGAGGCTACAGCTACTTTGTGTTAGGAAAACACAGTATGAAGGGCACCTCCATTTTAGCTGATCTGAGCATGCACAACCAATATTTGTATTTGTTGATATTTTTCAAGTTAATAATAATACAAATTAAGGACCAGTATCTTTTCCCCAATCTCCACCTACTTCTGCACGATCACACAAACTTACATGTGGAAATCTTCCAGATTTTGCATTTATCAGACATATTAACATACATAAGTATGCAGAGGGAGATAGTCAAGAAATGAACAATGTCTTTAAGCACTGGATACGTTTGGCTTAGGAGCCGGGAGAGGCAGACTTCTGTATCTTTCTCTCCTAACGGAGGAAGAAGGGAGATGAGGCTAGTAGTGTTTATCCCTCAGATTAGCTGAGAATTAAGTGGGGAGGGGCTAACCCCTAAATCACTAAAGTGGTTGGTGAAAAGCATAACACCATGATATCCCAGGTAGTTCGACTGAACTCACTAGCATGCCAGTCAGGGCACCAAGATGGTGCAATGGACAGAGCACTGGATCTGTAGTCAGGTAGACCTGAGTCTAAATGTAGCCTTGTGTGACTCTGAACACGTCACTTCACCCTATTTCTCTGGGTTTCCTCATCTGTAAAATAAGGAAAAAGAAATGGAAAAAATTCTAGTATCTTTACCAAGAAAACTCCAAATGGGATCATAAAGAGTTGGACATGACTAAAAACGACTGAACAACAAACATGCCAATCAGCTATTTTTCATCTCTGTCCATCCCATCATTTCCTATTTGTTACTGTACTGCAGTACATAGCAGTACGGTACATCTTACAGTACATTAGCAGCTCATAAGAGTCCTGCTGGGTAGGGGATGCAGCATAAGGGGAAGGGTACCTCCTGCCAAAGGATTGCTCCTCTGACATCCTAACCCATGTAATTCTTAGAATGGAATCTGTTATGGCATCTTCCTCCCATATATCACAATGGCAAAGTTAAACAATATCTTCATACTGATGAATGCTGGGATAGAATGTGTCAAACCCTTTCTGTAGCCTCATATCTCTACAGAAACACTCAGTGGACATTGACCTACTAAGTAAAGGGTTATATTTGAATGCGAATAAAGCAAAAACCCAAGTTTTATACTTTTTATATAATTTCTTCTCTCCAAGTGTTCAGAATTCTATTCAGCATGTATTTTGGTGGCTTAGAAACACACAGTAACGTTGCTTACCACTCCTGGGCCAAGGACGGTCCCTAGCCCAGATGAAAAAAAAAGGAGGAGGGTTGGGCGTGAGGCTAGCAACCCCACCCTGTAAAAACTACATCTGCTAAAGAAACTGCAACCTAAAGCAGGGGCAGCTGGGCTAGCTCAGTGGATTGAGAGCCAGGCCTAGAGACGAAAGGTCCTAGGTTCAAATCCGGGCTCAGACACTTCTCAGCTGGGTGACCCTGAGCGACTGTGTGACCCATTGCCTACTCGTTGTGGCCCTATGCTCCTAGAATGGAGTCCCAGGATAAAAAAAATAAAAAACAACAAAAAAAAACATTGCTATTGCATCTATGAAAAGACATCTTGACAAGGGCAAGGGAAATTTGGGGTGAAAAAACAGACTAGATGAACCCATTTATATAGGCATTCAGGGTATATCCATACTTATTTTGAAAAGCTCTCTGAAAATTCTTTTTGATTGTTCTTTTATTTCCACATCAAAATTATGTTTCATGAGACATTGCTAGAATATTCTACTTTCTAATTCTAAAATAAGCACTATTGACAATGACTTGATTTGCTGGTCTTAAGAGTCCTTGTGTTGACAGGCCAACAGAAATAGGTTTAGTTAGGTTTAGTAGTGAGTCTGCATTATTTCCATTTGACTACAATTAGTGTACTTGATGGACTTCAAGGACATAAATGAGAATGTTGAAAACTGCCTGAAAAATGCAGCGAGGAAAATCAGTTTAGACAAAGGCAATTACCAAGAGGAAATGTAACGTGTGAAGGGCAGAGATTTTTTTTTATTCTGTAGATAGTGGGTAGAAGAGGACCATTCAAACTAGAATGTCAGAAGTGTTTTTTTTTTTTTTTTGTAGTGTGTCAACCAATTAAGTTTTCCAGAAAACTAACGCTGGATTAATTAAAGTACCTCTGACCTCCATTGTCATTGTTACCACTCTTGTCCAAGTTCTTATTACTTCCTCCTTAACCTATGGAAATAATGGAAGTCACCCTGACTTCAGCATTTCCCTTCATGAATCCAGCTTGTGCACAAGTGACAGATTAATTTTCCTAAAGTTATCTTTCCCCCGTGTCACTTCCTTGATCAAAATATTTCAAAGGATGGAGAATGTCTTTGCTGTTCAGGCACCTTTGCTACTTGTTTCCAACTTATCTTGGAGTGGATCTCTCAGAGTTTTCCCATAAGAGTCTTTCATTGTGGCTATACTTGTTTATTTGGAGTGTATGGGGAGTTGAGGGAGTACTAGTACCTCTAGCATGAGGGCTACTCTTCCACTTTTGATGTCTACTTTTCACCCAACTCTCACCTGTGACTCCATAAAGTGTTGACACTGCAGTAAAACCATCTGGGCAGTTGGGCTAAACCAGATTAAGGGTAGTTAATTGGCTTAAACTCATTGGGGGATGTCTATCCCAAGCATGTGAAGACTTCCACCCATTTCACTGGGCGAAGTAACTTATTCTGGTCCCCCTGATAACCCACTACTTCCACCCCCATCCCCATCTCCTGCCACTTTCAAGTTAGTATAATACGTTTATAAATAGCCAGTAGAAAGTAACAATAACAGGGAGATTGCAAAGGGGAACACTTACGGACTGTCCCATAGATCAAAGGAGCATAACAGTTACTGGCAAACTCTATCATAGATTAGCTAAATCACACTCTCAGAGGAAGAAGCCAGGGGCTTTGGATCCTACTAAATTCTATTTTCGATAAGCCTTAGGAAAGCTTTGGACATCTGCAATAAGACAAGCAGAATATCAGATGTTGCTGATAATTTTGAGATGATGTAGATATTTTAATAAACTAACCTCTAAGGTGGCATAGATGAGAATTAGCCTGTCCCCCACCAAAATCATAGAAAAATGAGACCCCAACTCTAATCTATGGTTACGTGGGTTACTCTCTGTAACCTCTGCTCTCTCCATTCTCTTCCCCATGCTGTCTGCCCATCCCCACCAGCTTGGTACTGTGCCTCTGCACCCTCTGTCTTGTTAAAGTGTGACTGAGGCTTTACCCTGTGCTGCCCTCATAGTCTTTCCTGGCAGGTACCCAGAGGACTGAGTGTGTCTGCTTCCATTGCATAATTTATAAATTGATTAGCAATTCACTTATTTATACCAATCATTTGTCATTTATTATGTACTTATTATGCTCCATGTTTTCATTAGTGTTGATAATTCCTCTACCAATATAGACTGTGAGCTGTCTGTACCTTCCATTGTATGGGTCTTTCCATCATCTTTCCATTAATTCTTCTTCAAGGATTTACTCAATGCCCCAAAGCCTTTCTTTTTGTCCTTTTAATATCTTACATGTATCAGTGCAATTCTTGGTTTGTCCATTGATTGTCCTTCATTCTGGCTTTATGCCAAGCCTTAGTTCCTTTCCAATTCAGTGGAATCCAACATATATTTATTAATTGCCTGCCACGTGCAAAGAACGATGTTTACATAATGTGCTAGAACTACAAGAAGAAAACAATGGTTTGTATTCTCAAGGTGTTTATATTATACTAGGGAAATAAACATGTCCATAGATAGGAGCCAGCATTGAACAGTGGAAAGAGTCAAAGGATCTAATTTCTGATGCTTACTATCTGTGTGACCTTGAGTAAGTCACTTAACTATTGTTTGCCTCACTTTCCAGTATCATCCATGGGGATAATAATAGCCCCTACCTTGTAGAGTCATGGGAATCAAATGAGATAATAATTATAAAGAGTTTTAACAACATCTGGTGCATTGAACATATATTAAGTGCCATGTAAGCATTAGTTATTAGTATACTTACAGGCTAGCTTTGTAACAAGTAATTTGGACTCTTTCTGCCTCACTTTATTTATCTGTAAGATGAGGATAATAAGAGCACCTATCTCACAGGATTGTGAGGATCAAACAGGCAACAAGAATCAAATGATACGTAAAGGTGCTTTTCAAACCTTAACATACCATACGGATGTTAGTCACCATCATTATTATTATTTTCTATTTTTTCTGTTATTCCCAGTGCCCTACTGTGAAATGACTCATATTATAAATCCCATGATGGAAACCATGCCAATACATACTATTTGATATGCCCTATGGTATCTAGCATATTTCCTTACTCAATAACTATTTTCTGAATAATTGATATTCACTGAAGTAGGGATAGAGGTAACATGGGTAATTCAAATGAGTAAATGTTTTTTATAATCCTATCTTAGGCACTGGTTTTATCCTCTTCTTGTATTGCTAGCTATCTCTGTGTTTTTGAGCAAATCACCTAAAATCTTTGTGTTTTAGTTTACTAATCTATAAAATATGAAGATTGGAGTAGATAATATTTGACATCCCATTTATCTTCAAAATTCTATGATCTACTTATAACTTACTTATGACTGCAACTGCTTCACTCCACCCTGGAACTATGACCTGGAACTTGGTAACGGGCTATCGAACTGCCAAATGGCACCTGACATTGTGTCCAGTACTTGCACAAAGGTTGCCTGGAGTCTCTTTCTAATCAAGTGTTCAGCCCCTTTACCAGCATTCTAGACACTCTCAGTTCTGCCACCATTGATGCTGCCCCTGCTTCTAAGACCCACAGATTCTACTGCATTGTGCTCCCAACCAGCCTCCATTCCAGCGACTGAAGACCTTTCTTTCTGTCTTCCTAAGTTTCCCTGGGCTAGACAGATGACTTGGCTTTTCTACTCAGAGTTCAGTTAGCCAAGTTTTTTTTAAAAAATTATTATAGAAGTATAGGAATGTAGGTAAGGGATAGAGTATATTTTATGGATTTGTTTAAAGAGGAAAAGAGGAGAATTTAGATACAAGCCCTGGGAGAGGATTCTGACAAGAAGAGAAGGATTGTGGGAGTTTACTGGAATTAACAATCATTTCTGGGACTCCTGTTTTGACTAAACAGGAAGGAGGTTTTGCTCTGGCAAATTTCCCCTGGTAGTCCTAAATCTCGTGGAGAGATTAGGATTCCTTGGTTGAGAGTTTGCTTTGGAGTTGACTGCTTTTCCCTGAGATACAGAGACCATCTGCCTGTGATCAATCTGCCAGAAATCCAGTTGGCCAAGGTAATCCAAGGGTTGTCAACTAGGTCTTTGGGTTATTTAGCGAAGCCAACCCTAGGCTTTAGGTAAAGGCTCAAATACACCTGTGAGTCCTTCCTTCCTCTTTATCTTTTTTTGTTAATCCATGTAAATTAGGATAGATATAGTCAGACAGCTTTGGGGTCTTAGATAAGAGCAGGGAGCTGAAGGTAGGGCCCAGAGAAAACCAGAAGGCCATCTCTTGTGAGATGCTTAGAGGTTGGGTGGAGCCTAGATTTTAATAGTTTTAGGATCTTGCCTACCAGTTTCCCTTACTCCAACCATCAAATAAACTTGTTTTTCTATAGCCTAAGGGCTTTGTGCTTTACTGGCCCTGGGGAGGTTCCTAGGTGGGTTTTATTATCTCTCATCCATCTAGGAAGGATCCTTATTTCAGAAGGGTTTGTTGAGAGAGCTCAGCCAGAATTCTGGTCTCAGTCTGCCATCTTGGCTCTTCCTCCTGACATAATTTTTTCTTTGTATTTTTTGAAATGGAAAAACAGCCATTAGATTGTAGAGTGGTATTTTTCTAGCTGTTTCTATAGTCTCTTTAAATGTCTCCAGTCAGCACAAAATGAGCCTGTCATGTGTTGTATCCCTTACATGCCTGGAGTTTAAATAGACCATGAAACAATTAATTTTGACCATAATTATATGTCATTAAACATTCTAATTTTAAAAGCTGAAAGTTTTCTTATGGTACCATAAATGTCATTTAAATACCAATACCCCCATGTCCCAAAATAAAACTACAGTCTTTGTGATGAGCACTAGCCATGCTAGAATTTTACAGCATCAGTATTCTTTCTTCTTTTACTTAAGAAGAGTTTCTTTTGATATGTTGTGATCATTCTCTGTCATCTTTGTTTTAACGTTTAGTGACTACATGTTCCTTAAATAGAATGTGTAATCAACTCAAGCTAGAACCCTTTCTCATTTCATAATATCATTAATAGGTCTATAAAGTTAAAAAATAATAGGATGTTTTGGCTACCAATCTGCCAGTTTTGAAAGAAAAAGTTCCAGGTGGTCCTTGATAATTAACTCACTTTCTATTCCTATGAAACCTTATTACTGAGGCATTTAAGTGACTCAATGGATAGAGAGCCAGGCCTAGAGAAGAGAGGTCCTAGATTCAAATCTAGTTTCAGACCCTTTCTATCCATATGACCCTGGGGGAGCCACTTAAAGTCCTTATTGTTCTGCTGCCTTGGAATTAATACTTAGTATCAAATCTAAGACAGAAGGTAAGGGCTCTATTTAAAAAAAACCTCAAACCTTATTACTAAATAGCAATTGATTAGTAATCAATTAGTAATCAATAGAGTGTTTAGTTCTATATTGTTTTAGGCAGTCTTAGAATAACAGATTCAGAGATGGAAGAAAACTCTGGAAGTCACCTCATTCTACTTGTAGTTAGAGTTTGAATCCCTTCATATAGTCTTAAACATAGTAGATATTTAAATGTTTATAAATATAATTGAATGAATATTGCATTTACCATCTCTTGAATTATTAAATAAATATTGCACTTACCATCTCTTGAATTATTAAATAAATATTGCACTTCCAGTCACGGTTATTATAATTTATATGTACCTTTACCTTAAAAGTTTTTCACTCAAATGGTTTTGATTATATTAAACTAAAAAGCTTTTGTACAAACAAAAACAATATAGTCAAAATCAGAAGGGAAACAACAAATTGGGAAAAAATCTTTATAACGAAAAACTCTGACAGGGGTCTAATTACTCAAATATACAAGGAGTTAAAGCAATTGTATAAAAAATCAAGCCATTCCCCAATTGATAAATGGGCAAGAGACATGAATAAGCAATTTTCAGGTAAAGAAATCAAAAGTATCAATAAGCACATGAGAAAGTCTTCTAAATCTGTAATAATTAGAGAAATGCAAATCAAAACAACTCTGAGGTATCACCTCACAACTAGCAGATTGACTAAAATGAAAGAAGGGGAGAGTAATGAATGCTGGAGGAGATGTGGCAAAATTGGGACATCAATGCATTGCTGGTGGAGTTGTGAACTGATCTAACCATTCTGGCTGGCAATTCGGAACTATGCTCAAAGGGCTATAAAAAAATGCCTGCCCTTTGATCCAGCCATACCATTGTTGGGTTTGTACCCCAAAGAGATCATAAATAAACAGACTTGTATGAAAATATTTATAGCTGTGTTTTTTGTGGTGGCAAAGAACTGGACAAGGAGGGTATGTCCTTCAATTGGGGAATGGCTGAACAAATTGTGGTATATTCTGGTGATGGAATACTATTGTGCTCAAAGGAATAATAAACTGGAGGAATTCCATGTGAACTGGAAAGACCTCCAGGAATTGATGCAAAGCGGAAGGAGCAGAGCCAGAACACTGTACACAGAGACGAATATACTATGGTAAAATCGAATGTAATGGACTTCTGTACTAGCAGCAATGCAATGACACAGGACAACTGAGGGATTTATGGGAAAGAATGCTACCCACATTCAGAGGAAGGACTGCAGAAGAGGAAACATATAAGAAAAACAACTGCTTGAACGCATGGGTTGAGGTGGACATGATTGGGGATGTAGACTTGAAACTACCACACCAATGCAACTATCAACAATTTGGAAATAGGTCTTGATCAATGACACATGTTAAAACCAGTGAAAATGTGCATCGGCCATGGGTGGGGGCATTGCGGGGGGTGAAGGGGAAAGTAGGAGCATGAATCATGTAACCATGTTAAAAATGAATATTAATAAATGTTTAAAAAAGTTTTTCACTCAGAGACTTTTGAATTTTTCTTTTGTGGATGAGTTTGTATGTATATGTATGTATTTGTAGTATCATTTGGCCTTTTTCAATTTCAATTCATTCCATCAATTCAGGGATAACTAAATAAATTGTGGTGTGTGTATATAATGGGTATAATGGGCTATTACTATGCCATAAGAAATGATGAATATGAAGAAATCAAAGAAACATAACAAAATGTATATGAACTGATGTAGAGTGAAATAAGTAGAATCAAGAAGACAATATGGCATAGGGTTTAGTCCAAGTTTTCTTTCTTTTTTAGGATTTGAGATTTTAATTTTGATTATTTTGAGCTTGTCAAACAATAACAAAAATGAATATTTCCACATATAAAGAACACAAGAAGAGAGTGAAGCTTGTTTTTTCAAAAGCTGTCAATAAACTGAACAGGATAATTCCAAAGCTATCCTGTCTATCTGGGCTTCTTCTTTGAACTTCCTTCTGTTGTCTTTTATGTATTTTTAAATATTTTATTGACTCTCTTTACTTTTTTCTTTTCTTTTTTTATGCCCCCTCCCAAAAGAGTCATATTCAAGAAAAACAAGTCTATAATTAGTCTTGTCTGAAAATATTCTCTCATTCTATATTTCCTGTTCATTTTCTGCTCTCTCAAGAATGGAAAGTATGTTTCATCAGTGATCTTTTGAAGTCATAATTGTTCATTACACAGATCAGAGCTTTTAAACATTTCAATGTTCTTTTTTCTCTTTTCCTTTTATCTTCTCTCCTGTTTTCTAACCTAGGCCCCTCCAAAGGCAGCTGGACATCCAAAACTTTCCCCTTCTCCCTCTCCAGAGTTTTATTTAAATCGGTGCAGGATTTTTGAGGGTACCAGATCAACTTTAGCTCTACAGCAGCTCTGAACTCTGATATCAAGTGATACACGAGCATTAGGAGGGATGACAGATATGCTCCAGTTACTGCTCTGCCAGTATTGTTTATCTTTATTATGTTGTAGTTGTATAAATTGTATTCATTTTTTCCCTCTTTTTCTTAAGTCTCTTAAATCCAAAAAACATAAAAAAGTCACACCTAGTCCCTGGACTGAACTGTTTTGTATCTGACTTTTCTATCCTTGAAGATAGCAGAATTCTGAAATGACACATTTCTTCTCCTACTATTTGAAGGTAAGCTTTGCATTTTATCATATTTTAGCACATTCAATTGTTTTAATGGAATTACCTTTCTAGGTTTCTCTTGACTCTGGTAGTTGCATTTTATAGTTTCTACTCAGCTCTGTTAATTTCTTCAGGAATTCTCAAAAGTCCTTTAAAGATCCTTACAGGATTATAATTAGATTTGCATGATATATTTTGGGCAATAATATTCCATGATTTTTCTTATCACAGGTTCATAGGTCTAGAGCTGGAAGGAGCTTCAGAGGTCACAAAATTCAAGTAGGTCTGGGAAATTTTCTCTTATGATTTCTAAAAATATGCTCGTAATTCTTAAATGAATCCCACCTTGACATATTTATCATGTCATTTATTCTTTTTTATTTTTTAATTTTATTTTTGTCTCACAAAACATACTTCCATATTGGTCATTGTTATAAGATCAAACTCATACATAACCAAAACCCCAAAATAAAACTAAATACATTGATGTGGAAAATAGTGTGCTTTGATCCACATTCATCTGACTCAAACAGTTCTTTCTCTGGAGGTGGAGAGCATTCTTTGTCATAAGTCCTTCAGAATTGTCCTAGATCCATGTTGGTGAACCTATGGCACACATGCCGGAGGGGGTTGCTTCCTTCTCTTTCTTCATGCATGCCTGAGGAAATTAATTATAAGACCCACCCCTCTGCCCAGCAGCCCAGTGGGAGCACTTCCTCCCTCTCCTGTCTAGAGAAAGTCAGGGGGCTCACATGCAGCGTGAAGGTTGCAGTTTGGGCCCTGCATCTCTAAAAGATTTGCTATCACTGTTATACCATTGCATTGCTGAGAGTAGACAAGTTTTCATAGATAATCATTGTCCAATATTTCTTACTGTGTGCAATGTTTTCCCGATTCTGCTAATTTTGCTCTACATGAATTCATGCAGATCTTTCCAGCTTTTTCAGAAATTATCTTGCTTACCATTTCTTGTATCACAATAGTATTCTATCACCAACATGTACCACAATTTGTCCAGCCATTTCCCAATTGATGGCATACCATTTATACTTGATGGTAGATACTTAATATTTTATATTTTCTTCCATTTTTTTGAACTTTTGATTTGTTCTAATATCTAATCCAAATTTTATTCAATGGCCAAAATGATTTTCCTAAAGCTTGAGTCTAACTATATCGCCCCCATACACCCCAGCAGTTCTTTATTGCCTTCAGGATCAAATAGAAAATCCTCTGTTTGGCATTCATAACTTAGGTTAACCGCCAACCTTTTTAATCTTCTTATACTTGTCTAATATTCGACATTTCATCTCTCGGCTCTGGATATTTTTTTTGGAAGTCCCTCATATCTGTAAATGGTCTTACCTCATCTCCACCTCTTAGCTTCCCTTTTTTTTCAAGTCCAAGTGAAATCACTCCTTTTATGAGAAACCTTTCCCAAATAATTTATATGTAAAATATGACTATTTTTCCTGTTTATAGCTTGTACATGTTAATTGCTTGTTGGCTCCCTCACTAGAATGTAAGCTTTTTGAGAGCAGGATTTTTTGGTCTCTTTTTATGTCTCCAGGCTCTTTTTATACCCCTAACATGATGCCTGGAACATATTAGGCACTTAATAAATGTTTACTGACTGACTATTTGGACATGTACTGGCTTCCCAGTTGTGAACTTTCTCTCAGACCTCACTGGATTCTGTTCTATTTTGTTTTTAACATTTCTCAAAAGGTTGATGTTTACTTCTATTACTCTTCATTTGCTTTTCTGGAGTTTATGTGGGATAATTGAGCTCTATACCTGTCACACCACCATTCTAACTGGAAGAAGTGCAGGAGCAAAAAGTGGTCTAGTTAGTCCTAGAATGGAATCCCCAGCATCTAATGGACTTGATGACATATGTAACTGAGGAGGAAACTATATATAATTTTTATATTTATTCTACTTTTTGGCTTTTAAAATAAATTTTGCTGTTTTGTTTTGTTTTTACATAACCTAAGTCTTACACTGTGTTCTTTCCCCCTCTCACTCCCAGAAAATTCTCTCACAGCAAAGGATTATTTCTATTTTATTTTTGTAGGCAAACAGAGTTAAATGATTTGCTCCAGGGTCACATAGCTAGTAAGTTTCTGAGGCCATATTTGACCTCAGGAAGATGAGTTTTCCTGATTCGAAGTCCAGTGTTCTATCCACTATCGTCCTTAGCTTCCCTAAAGGGATTATTTTTTAAAAAGAGAAAGAAGAGGGAATAAAACATGAATAAACAATAAATATTGAAAAAATCTGACAACATGCGTACTTCTCTATGCTAATGGACACTATCATCCATCTCTTCAAAAGAGTTAAGATAGGAATCTTTTTCTCTCCTCTTTGAGGCAAGTCTTATTCTTTGTACTTTTGCAATATTAATTTTCAATTGTTTTGTGGTAGTTCTTTCCATTTTCATTGTTGTATTCTTTATATATAATCTTTTCTTGGTTCTGTTTAGTTTATTTTTGTAAGATAAGTATAAGTAATGGGGTCACCAGGGATATTAAAATTCAACTATGGGGTTTGTGGGAACACTCTCTGGGATGTAAGAGAGACTATAACTGAACACTGAAGTCTGGTACAGCTACACCACTCCCAACTGAAAAAATAACAGCCAACTGTCACTCTGGCCAGAGGCCTTGAATTAACTGACAAGGTAACAAGGTGAAATTGGGTTTTAATTAGAAACAACTAAAAGGAGGGATAGGAATGACTACTCTAAAATCTTAACACCTAATAACAAAACCCAAAGGGACAGGGAAGGACTTATTCACTACACTAATTTAAGCTATCTAACTAACAGGGCCCAAGGAGCTATACTGGAGTCTCTGGGTTTCTGTCCCCTTCCACTGGAATGGTCCTCTCCTTACTGAACTTTCTGACTGCAGACTCTAATTGACTGAAGATCTCAAATTACACAATCTCTTCTTCTTCTTTTTCTTCTTCATCATTATTAACAATTTCTACAGTTTCATTATCTATTCCACATGCTAATTTAATGTGAGAACAATGATACCACGAATCTCTACCTAAAACTTTTACAGAAGATGGTGAAACTAATACAATTGTATAAGGACCTACCCAATTTTGTTCTGTTGCCGATGTTTTGGCAAAATTTTTCACATAGACCATATCACCTGGTTGAAAATTATGAAGAGAATAATCCAATGGACCAGATTGAATTAATACTCCCATATCTTGTAATTCTCTTAGCCTCTGCTGTAAAGCACTTAAATATGAAGCAATTTGACAATCACCTCCTAAGAGTGATGCATAAACAGCCTTACAAGTTTTTGCCTGCAGTGGAGCATGTCCAAAGAGCATCTCATTCGATGATATATGTAGATCCGCTCTTGGTCTCGTACGTAGGTAAAACAAAGCTATGGGAAGAATCTCTGGCCATTTGAGATGAGTTTCAGCACAGAGTTTCCCAACCATAGTCTTGAGTTCCCTATTCATACGCTCCACCTGACCTGAACTTTGCGGATGATACAGAACGTGATATTTAGGTGTTATTCCTAGATTCTCATAGACTCTTCTAAGGATATCCTGAGTGAAATGAGATCCCTTATCCTTATCTATGGTTAAAGGTACACCAAATCTAGGCACAATTTCTTTCAGTAACACTTTCACCACAAAACTAGCTGTATTTGTATTTGATGGAAAAGCTTCAGGCCATTTAGTTAGTCTATCGACTATCACAAGACAATACTTGTATCTTCCAGCTTTAGGCATACAGATATAATCAATCTGTAAACTCTCAAATGGACAATATGCTAAAGGTCTACCACCCAAACCTTTCTTTCTGAATGCACTTTGATTGAACTTTTGGCAGACTGGACAGTTATTACAGACCTTATTTGCAACAGTACTTAATCCAGGAGCAACCCATTGTCTCCTGATGGAATCCACAACAGCTTGTGTACCAAAATGACCTTTTGTGTGGATGGCTTGACACAAATAGGTATACAAATCTTTTGGTAACAATGGTCTTCCTGTATCAGTAATCCATATCCCATGTTCTTTCCTAGCTCCAAATTTATCCTTCCATTTCTCAATATCTGAGTCTACATAAGCTTTCTCTAGATCATCAGAATCAATAGATGTTAAATTCATCACATAGATTGGAGCATTCTGAGTTGCATGCTTCGCAGTGATATCAGCTCTATGATTTCCTTTAGAGACTGAATCTCTACCACGAGTATGACTCCTACAATGAATTACTGCCAGCTGTTTTGGCTTCTGGATTGCTTCCAACAACTCAGTTATTATTCCTGCATGAACTATTGGATTTCCCGATGCAGTAATAAAACCTCGTTGTTTCCAGATCGTTCCTGTTGCATGACAAACAGAAAATGCATACCGAGAGTCTGTGTAAATATTCACACGTTTACCTTCAGCTAGAAGACAGGCTTGCTTCAATGCCACCAATTCAGCACCTTGAGCACTAAGATTATTAGGTAATGAGCCATACCACAGTGTCTCAAATTCTGTGACAACTGCAGCACCAGTACATCTAATTCCATTACATAAATATGATGATCCATCTGTGAATAACACCCAGTCTGGATTTTCGAGTGGAGTATCTTTTAAATCCATCCTAGGCATATCCACAAGATCTACTACCTCAACACATTCATGCAATGGCTCACCATTCTTTGGTAAATCAGGAAGAAGAGTAGCTGGATTAAGTATGCTACATCTCTTCAACTTGATGTTCTCACTACCTAAGAGAATAATTTCATACTTAGCAATTCGTTGGTCAGAATATGCTTGAGTACGAAACTTCCTCATTAGTGCTTCTATCTGATGTGAACAATAGACAGTCAAAGGACATCCCAAAACTAGATCAGCTGACTTCTGGACTAACACAGCTGCTGCAGCTACCCACCTTAGACATGGTACTGTCCCCGCAGCTATTGGATCTAATTGACAGCTGTAATACCCAATTGGACGATAACTTTGTCCAAGAGTCTGTGTCAACACACCAGAACCTATACCCTTCGTTTCATTGACAAACAGCTGAAAAGGTTTCTCATAGTCTGGGATTCCTAACGCAGGTGCAGATAGAATGGCTTCTTTCAGCTTATCTAAGGCTAATCGTTGTTCAGGCTTTAGTTTCAGAGGTTCTGGTTCTGTATTCCTGGTCAGATCTGTTAAACACTTAGTTATTCCACTATATCCAGGAATCCATTGTCTACAGAAACCAGTAGTTCCAAGAATAGCTCTAAGTTGTTTTTTAGTTTTCCGTGCACTCAATTTTTGTATGTCAGCTATTCTCTTTTGTGTAATACTTCTAGAACCCTCTGATAACACGAATCCGAGATATTGCACCCTGGGTAAAACGAATTGTAATTTTGCTTTTGAGATTTTATGTCCTCGTTTATATAATTCAATCAAAAGAATCTTGCTGTCCCTAAGACACACCTTTGCATTTGGGGATGCTAGAAGAATATCATCCACAAAATGCACCAATTTGCTCTCTTTAAATTTAATAGTTTGCAGATCTCGATTTAGAATTTGTGAAAATTGAGATGGTGACTCAGTATACCCTTGTGGGAGATGAGTCCAGGTTCATTGTGTCTTTTCCCATGTAAAAGCAAAGATCTTTTGAGAATCCTTGTGAATTGGTATCGAGAAAATTGCAGAACATAAATCGACCACAGTGAAATATCTAGCCTGACTTGGAATGGAAGAAATTATAGCAGCTGGACTTGGGACAACTGGATGTGTCTTGATGACATTAATCATTTACTGCTCTTAGATCTTGAATAAATCGGTAAACAGGTCGGCCATTTTCATCCGGTTTTGGCTTCTTTATAGGCAAAATTGGTGTATTGTACTCAGAAAAACATGGTATTATTATCCCTTGTTGGATTAGAGACTCAATAATAGGACGAATACCCTCTATTGCCTCCTTAGTCAAGGGATACTGAGGCACACAAGGAACTGGTCCTTCCTTTGTCCTCACCCTGACCGGAATAGCTGATTTTAGCAACCCAACATCTGTAGATGATTTTGACCACAAATCCTTGGGTATATCCTCAGGTATTGGATAGATAGTACCTAAATCATCCTCTGTACTGCTAGAATCTAAGAAAAGCAATGGAAAAGCCTTCAAAGATTCCTCTGGGAGATGCAAAGAAATATCACCAGATTCAGTACATTGGATAGTAGCTCTTAATTTACACAATAGATCTCTTCCCAACAGATTCATCAGACACTCCAGAACACACAAAAATGCATGTTCCACCGAAAGTGGTCCTAGGGTCACCATTTTTGGTTGCAATTTAGCTACTTTCCGAGTAACTCCCGTTGCACCGACCACATCCATTGTTCCAACAGCTCTACAATCTGCAGGAAAGCTTTGCAAAACTGATTTACTCGCGCCAGTATCCACAAGAAGGTCATAAATCTGATCTCCAATAGTTACAGACACATATGGTTCAGTACTATTGGGAGGTTGGAAAGTTTCCAACACCGGAGCTAAAACAGTAACATCAGAACAAAGCTCAGCCATTTCCTGTCCATCCAAGTTAACATCGTCAAGAATTACAGAATTTTCCCAGGATTTTAAATCATTGGTCCTTTTCACCTCTATTCTGGTATCATTGTTCTTATTCACAATCAAATTATCCTTAATCAAATTACAATTTCTATTATTCTTCTTAATTCCACTCTTACTAGAACTTCTAACACCATTTACAACATTATTTCTCTTTTTCTCACAATTATTTACAACATTAATCAAATTATTATCAACACTAGTTAAATTACTACTACCAGTAGGTAAGTTACCATTAACATTGGTTAAAGTACTATTTACACCATTACTAGTAGTTAATTCAGATAATTTAACATTAACACCACTTAAATTATCATTAATTCTCATCAAATTATCATTCACATTGATTAAACTATTATTGATTCCATTTAAATCAACACTGATCAACCCATTACCATTATTAATTAAATTCTTATTATCATGAATCAAATCAATATTAATACCAAGTGCACCATTTCCATTATTCACAAATACATTATCATCATCTTTAACACATACAACTTCATCAACATTTACTTTAGTTCCATTTCCTTGATCAATCACTTCTGAACTTCGGGCACACCTTCATAATGAAGTTGTCCCTCCATTCATGTTACCATTAGTAATATTCCCTTGAACAATGTGACTATACTTTGGCCTGGCTCCTGCACGAAGGTAATCCTGTGTTGTTGCCAAATTAGGAGCTTGTACACCTTGACAACATGCATTCTGACATTGGAATACATTTTGTTGTCCATTTCCCTGACTAAAACCATTATTCCAATTATTTCCCTTGTAACCATAATTATTATTATTATACCGATTATTTCCATTGTTATTAGTGTATCTCTGCCCATATGATCTCTTTCTGTAATCTGCAGTCCCTTGCAAAATGCCCAATACGTCCACAAACATAACAAGATTGCTGCCTCTGGTTCCTATTGTTTGAATTGCTATTGGTCTTATAATTATTATTATTGTTTTTCTTTTCTGCTGCCCGTAATGCTGCTACCACCTTGATTTCACTTATTTCTTTCTGATCAGCTCGAGAATTTGCCTCCCTTAATTGTTTCCTAAGATTTTCAATAACTGTATCCTTGTCATCACTACTCCTGTCCTTCTCTTGGGCAAAAACGTATGTTGCTTTTTGTTTTAGTTCGTCTAAGCTCAACAATTCCCAATCAGGGTAATTGTCCATAAAAAATTTCTTTACCTGGGGAACAGAATTTCTGACAAAAATTCTTTTAACATGATCTACTGTGGTATTTTCTAGAATATTCATGTTCAAATACATTTCTGCTGCCTCTATGATTCTGTCCAAAAAAGTTGCAGGGGTCTCTACTGCTGTCTGCCTGATTTTTTCGAATTTGCTCCATGAATTTGGAGGCTTAGCATGCTTCTCTAGAACCTGAATCAGAGATTTACGCACTTGTTTTAACATTCTGTAGGTAGGAACTGAATTCAGGTCCAGTTCCTCCCAATCTACAGGCCATGGTGTCATTCCCTCCGTGTTTCATGTCTCCTCTACAAACTTTGTTCTGTCATTATGTGATAAGATCTCCCCTAACACGTACCAGCAATCTTTAAAGTCTGGATCGTGTTGTTTTACAAAAGCTTTGAAGATCTTCACAAATTTCCCAGAGTCATCGTGGAAATTTGGGATCTTACGTTTTAGATTATCTACATCTTCAGATCTGAATCGAGTATGTTGTTTAACATGGAATACACCATCTTCACGAACGATGGGAAGATTGTGAAGGGGAAAAAGCTTAATGGGGGTTTCAGCCTTATTTTGAGCCTGCTGTTCTAGCTCAGCCTTTGTTGGAATACCTTTGTCAGAAATGCCCATGTTCATATATTCATTGCCAGTGTGAGATGTACCAAGTGATTGACCAGAGAACGAACCATTTTGCATACATAACTCTAAATTATCTAACTTAATTTGTAATAGTCTTAACATTTTTTTGGTTTCAGAATCCCTGAAACACCAAGTCACAATGATTTTAACAAAATACCCAATATGAAACAATATCCACCTTAGTTTGTATACAACATAACCAGTCAGAATCAGAACTGGCATGTGACACAATAAATCCAGTATGTTGATTGTCAAAATCGGTTGTGCCAATTCCAAGTCCATTATCCCTCTAAAATACCTGGGTATAACTCTAAACCACAGGTAAGGAATAGCCCAAACACCTTTCCACAACATCACAAATACATAATCTATCCAATCTTCAATCACCATTGTACCCATCATTCCCCAAACAGACCAACTAACAACAAAATTTATTGTATTATTAGCCACTATTCTGACTAATAATAATTACTAACACAATTAATTAAATACAAGTACAATTAAACACAGCAACAGAAAACAGAACCATCAAAAACAAAAAAGAAATGAAGAAAATCCCTCTTTCTGGGGCAACACCAAGCTTGATAGTATTTTCCCCTACCCACAGAGATTTATGAATGACCTGGGGTGGGGGCTGAGAAGCTCTGAGCAGCTCACCACTGGCTGAGAACTCTCAGCTCTCACCCAATGGCTGAGCTCCCTCTTGGAATGTTCAAGACCCTCTTACTTCCTTTATGAATCTAGCTGGCCAACTGTTCACTTCCTGTCTGTCTCTCTATCCACCCATCTGGGTAGTGCCAAACTGGAGGAAAATATAAGTAATGGGGTCACCAAGGATATTAAAATCAACTATGGGGTTTGTGGGAACACTCTCTGGGATGTAAGAGAGACTATAACTGAACACTGAAGTCTGGTACAGCTTCACCACTCCCAACTGGAAAAATAACAGCCAACTGTCACTCTGGCCAGAGGCCTTGAATTAACTGACAAGGTAACAAGGTGAAATTGGGTTTTAATTAGAAACAACTAAAAGGAGGGATAGGAATGACTACTCTAAAATTTTAACACCTAATAACAAAACCCAAAGGGACAGGGAAGGACTTATTCACTACACTAATTTAAGCTATTTAACTAACAGGGCCCAAGGAGCTATACTGGAATCTCTGGGTTTCTGCCTCACACCTGGAACCTGCCAGGCTTGAGTACAGCTAGGGCTTTGTGGCTTTGGGATTTCTCACTGCAATCCACTGATGATGTCTGGATGCCAGGAGCTACAGTTGTCTCAGGAACTAAGCAGTAAGGGTTTTGCTTGAAGCACTGTCCTCTTCTCTTGTTCTTTCCTTAAATGCCACACCACACAGGATCCAGGGGAAAACAGGATGCAAGGTGTCCTTTGCTCTGAGTTCTCCCAGGCTGGCAACAGTTTTTGCCTACCACTAATGGAGTCCACACACAGAACACACATAGACTTCCTCCTCCTTCATTCCAACCTGGAATTCCCAGTTCCAGCTCCTTCCTGCTAGGTACTTCCTAATCAATATATAATCAATACCTAATAACTAGCTAATCTAATCTTACTCATAACATTTTGCACCAGTTAATATAACTCTTTCCATGCTTTTCTGTAGGCATCAGATTCAGATTGTCATTTTTTTTTGCAGAACAGTAATTATGTTCCATTACATTTATATATCAAAATTTCTTTAGCTATTCTCCAATCAATCAGCATTTATTTTGTTCTCAGTTTTTTGCTACCACAAAAAGTGATGCTATTAATATTTTGGTAAATATGGAACATCCCTCTTTCTCTCTTCCTTCTTTGAGTATATGCTTAGCAGTGAAATGCCTGGATCAAAAGATATGGATACTTTAGCTACTTTATCTGAAGATTTCCAAATTACTTTCCAAAATGGCAGCTTTACCCCCAGTATATCAGTGCACCTATTTTTCTACAAACCCTCCAACACTGACTATTTTATCTTTTGTCAATTTCCCCAATTTGGGTGTGATATTAAACAACCTCAGCTTTATTAGTTTGATAATCCCTTTTTATTAGTGATTTGGAGTAATCTTTCATGTATTACTTAATAGTTTACAATTCTTTTGAGAATGCTCATATTCTTTGAATATTTATCAATTGGATAATGACTTTTAGCCATATATTTTAGTTTTCTATATATCACTTAAACCAAATACATATCTGTTAGATTTGATGAAGTATCCCTCTCCCTCCATTTAATCACTTCATTTTTTATTCTAGATATGGTAATCTTTTTGTGTAAAAGCCTTTCATGTATATATTAGAATCAAAATCATATAACCATAGAATTAATCATATGATAAATAATTTTGTAATTATATAATCAAAATTATCCATTTTATCTTCTGCAATTGTCTCTATCTCTTGTTTGGTTAAGATTTCTCTCATTCATAGTTATAAATATTATTACAATTAATCTTAGGCTCATCTTCATTTTTCATGGAGTTCATATGGAAATGGTTCTGGTACAAGTCACTAGCCCACTATTATTTTGAATTTCTGTGGATTATTTTACAGTTGAATAACATTGCTGATTTTTTGTAATGGGATGAAGTTATTAGTAAGCAAGTTCATTTTCTGTAGGCTCATAGAAAGAATGATAGGGAAGATATCATTTATCAGCATTATCATGATCATTTTTATTATCATCATTATCATCACTGTCATGCTCTTATCTTTTCAATGGAGTTCAGATAGAAATGATTCTGGAGCAAGACATGATCTCATTAGTGTTTTATATTTAATGTTCTTTGGACTAATTTATAGGTGAATAAAATAACTATTTTTGTGGCTGAATGAAAAATATTAGGATTTAAGTTCATGATCTATACAAGCTCTGAAAATGTTCTTAGTACAACTCTAGTAACAACCAGAATGACATCCTGTTTCCACATGATGTTGATTTCTTCTGTGGAGTTTCAATATTTTCAAAATTCATTGTTCCATGGAGCCTGCTGCAGATATGAGTATCATATAGGATAACATCTATTAAAATGTTCTGGAGTTTTTATGGATCAGCATTACAGCCAGAGGACGATGAGCAAAAGTTTTAATTTGTAATAATTTCCTGGTTCTAGGAAGTCTCTTTGTTGTTCTCCCAAGGATATTTTAAGGTCTGCATTTCTTTATTGTAGTATGGGAATTTGTCGTCTGTCAATATCTGAGGGTGATGGGATCATAGACTGAGAGTTGGAAGGGAACTTTGAGGTCATCAGCTCCAACTGCCTCATTTTACAGATGAGAAAATTAGATCCAAAGACATCGTGGAACTTCTCTAGGGAAAGGAATAAGCATTTATATAGCGCACACTATGTGCCGTACACTGTGCTAAATGCTTTTATAGATGGATATTATCTTATTTTGATCCACTTTGATTATTGATTATTGATATGAATTATTTATCCACAGAACAATCATGAGAGGTAGGAGCAATTATTACCTACATTTTACAGTTAAGAAGCTGAGGCTGGGAGAAATTAACTGTCTTGCCCAGAGATATACAGTTAGTAAAGTGTCTGAGGCTGGTTTTGAACTGGCATCTTCCTGACTTGAGATCTAATGCTCTATACACTGCATCACCAGCTGCCTAGGATCACATAGTGTCTGAGGAGCCATGCTGACTCAGGGACAGAGGTTTTCTTCCCCTTGCCTTATACACAAATAAATGGAAGAAAGTAGTAAAGCCCAGAGACTGGGGCAAAAAAGGCTCATAGGTTCATGGAAAAGATGTCTTATTTGTACAGAGGTCTACTCTACTGAACAATCAGCTAAAGTCTCAGGGAAGATAGTGAGCTTTCTAACAATAAAGCAGATAATTTAAAAAATGTGAGGTGAGGGCTAGATCTGAAGAGAATATTTAAGAATTTCAATCTCTCCTATTATTTAGAGATTAGCATGAGGTTTTTCTTCTTAGCTGGAGGCAAGTTGTAGATCTTCAACAAATAGATTGCAACTAGGAAAGGTCACAGAATGTCAGGCTTAGGAGGAGCTTTGGAGATTTATGAAATCACATTTTTAGAGCTATAAGGGAAGTGAGAACCCATCCAATCTAACCAGGAATGTGTGGAGTCAACTGAAACTAGCTCTGTAGTTTATTTATTTTTATTTTTATTTTGAATATTTCCCCCTAGTTACATATTTCATGTTCTTTCCCTTTCCCACAAATCCTCCCATCTCCCCTTAGCCAGCACACAATTCCACTGGGTTTTACATGTATCATTGATCAAGACCTAATTCCATATTATTGATAGTTGGACTAGAGTTATCGTTTAGTGTCTACATTCCCAATAATATCCCCATCAGCCCATGAGTTCAAGCAGTTGTTTTTCTTCTGTGTGAAACTAGCTCTTTAAACCCTCATCTTCTGTTTTAGGATTGATACAAGTATTGATTGCAAAACAGAAGAGTGGTAAAGATTAGGCAATTGGGGCTAAGTGACTTATCTGATTCACACAGCTAGGAGGTATCTGAGGCCAAATTTGAACCCAGGACCTTCCATCTCCAGGACTGGCTACCTACTGAGTCACCTAGCTACTTATGAGAACCAATTTTTAAATGACCAGTGCAAGCATTTATATTTACCTCAGAAAAATTGATGTAGATGCTATAAATTTTTGATTGACTGGACTTAAAAAAGTGATAGAGAAAATTTTAATAATGTAAATGAAACTTTAAAGTGTTATATATGAATATTTTTTAAAAGCCAGGTGTTAAACATTCACCAAGACACTCTTAAGTCCAACCCTATTATTTCACAGAAAAGGAACTAAGACTCAGAAAAGTCATGACTGACTAAGGTAACACAGGTAGTAGTAAATAGCAGAACCCAGATTTTGAACCCAGGTCCTCTTACTGCAAATCCAACACTTTCCAATATACCATACTTTCTCTATATTGTGGAATCCAACCTCCTCACCCTACATAGGAAGAGATTGAGGTCCATAGATGGTGAAATGATATATTCAAAGTCACTTGAGTAAAAAACAAGAGAGTAAGGAGTCAAATCCTATTTCCTCTGATTTCATATCCATCAGACTACAATGCCTCTAGCAAAGAATATGAGAATGATTATAATTCTATCCATCACAAGGTCATTTCTTGCTAGGTATTCTGCAGATGCTAAAATTTTGTAGCCTGTGGTAATATGTTGCAGAGTTTCTATTATCTCCTTATATAATCGACATCGAACACTGAGTCTGTGTCTCTTAAGGAAAACTTTTCTGCAGTTTTTGATGGTGATTGACCTGGTCTTGAATCACTGTATTTAACCCCTTTCCCCCCATAAACAAATCTACAAGACTCAGCCACTTTATGTGATGCTCCTTTCTCAACATATTGCTGCTGAAGTTCATGCAGATGTTTTCTTTGAAGGGGCTTTTTTTTTTTTTAAGATCCTCTACACTCCGGCTTCAACCTGCCATTATAAAGTTATTTATTTATTTATTTATTTTTTAAATTTAAGCATTTATTAATATTCATTTTTAACATGGTTACATGATTCATGCTCCTACTTTCCCCTTCACCCCCCACAATCCCCCCACCCATGGCTGACGCACATTTCCATTGGTTTTGTCATGTGTCCTTGATCAAGACCTATTTATTTCCAAATTGTTGGTAGTTGCATTGGTGTGGTAGTTTCGAGTCCACATCCTTAATCATGTCCACCCCGACCCATGCGTTCAAGCAGTTGTTTTTCATATATGTTTCCTCTCCTGCAGTTCTTCCTCTGGATGTGGGTAGCGTTCTTTACCATAAATCCCTCAGAGCTGTCCTGGGTCGTTGTATTGCTGCTGGTACAGAGGTCCATTACATTCGATTTTACCATAGTATATCAGTCTCTGTGTACAGTGTTCTTCTGGTTCTGCTCCTTTCACTCTGCATCAGTTCCTGGAGGACTCTCCAGTTCGCCTGGAACTCCTCCAGTTTATTATTCCTTTTAGCACAATAGTATTCCATCACCAGCATATACCACAGTTTGTTTAGCCATTCCCCAATTGAAGGACATACCCTCCTTTTCCAGTTTTTTCCCACCACAAAAAGTGCAGCTATAAATATTTTAGTGCAAGTCTGTTTATCTTTGATCTCTTTGGGGTACAAACCCAACAATGGTATGGCTGGATCAAAGGGCAGGCATTCTTTTATAGCCCTTTGAGCATGATCCCAAATTGCCAGCCAGAATGGCTGGATCAGTTCACAACTCCACCAGCAATGCAATGATGTCCCAATTTTGCCACATCCCCTCCAACATTCATTACTCTCCCCTTCTTTCATTTTAGCCAATCTGCTAGGTGTGAGGTGATACCTCAGAGTTGTTTTGATTTGCATTTCTCTAATTATTAGAGATTTGGAACACTTTCTCATGTGCTTATTGATACTTTTGATTTCTTTACCTGAAGATTGCCTATTCATGTCTCTTGGGGAATGGCTTGATTTTTTATACAATTGCTTTAACTCCTTGTATATTTGAGTAATTAGACCCCTATCAGAGTTTTTCGTTATAAAGATTTTTTCCCAGTTTGTTGTTTCCCTTCTGATTTTGACTACATTGTTTTTGTTTGTACAAAAGCTTTTTAGTTTAATATAATCAAAACCATTTAATTTACATTTTGTAATTTTCTCTAACTCTTGCTTGGTTTTAAAGCCTTTCCTTTCCCAGAAATCTGACAAGTATACTATTCTGTGTTCACTTAACTTATTTATAGTTTCCCTCTTTATATTCAAGTCATTCACCCATTCTGAATTTATCTTGGTGTAGGGTGTGAGATGTTGATCTAAACCTAATCTCTCCCATATTGTTTTCCAAATTTCCCAGCAGTTTTTGTCAAATAGTGGATTTTTGTCCCAAAAGTTGGGCTCTTTGGGTTTAAAATACACTGTCTTGCTGATGTCATTTACCCCAAGTCTATTCCACTGATCCTCCTCTCTATCTCTTAGCCAGTACCATATTGTTTTGATGACTGCTGCTTTATAGTATAGTTTAATATCTGGTACTGCTAGGCCCCCTTCCTTCACATTTTTTTTCATTATTTCCCTTGAAATTCTTGATATTTTGTTATTCCAAATGAAATTTGTTATAGATTTTTCTAATTCAGTAAAGAAGTTTTTTGGTAGCTTGATAGGCATGGTGCTAAATAGGTAAATTAATTTGGGTAGAATTATCATTTTTATTATGTTAGCTTGTCCTACCCATGATCAGTCAATGGCTTTCCAATTGTTTAAATCCAGTTTTATTTGTTTGGAAAGTGTTTTGTAGTTGTTTTCATATAATTGCTGTGTTTGTTTTGGTAGATAGATTCCTAAGTATTTTATATTGTCTAGGGTGATTTTAAATGGTGTTTCTCTTTCTACTTCTTGCTGCTCTAGTGTGTTGGAAATGTATAGAAATGCTGATGATTTATGTGCATTTATTTTGTATCCTGCAACTTTGCTAAAGTTGTTGATTATTTCTACAAGCTTCTTAGTTGATTCTCTAGGATTTTTTAAGTATACCATCATATCATCTGCAAAGAGTGATAACTTAGTCTCCTCCTTGCCTATTTTGATACCTTCAATTTCTTTTTCTTCTCTAATTGCAACTGCTAATGTTTCTAGTACTATGTTGAATAATAGAGGTGATAATGGGCATCCTTGTTTTACTCCTGATCTAATTGGGAAGGCTTCTAATTTATCCCCATTGCATATGATGTTTGTTGATGGTTTTAGGTATATACTGTTTATTATTTTTAGGAAAGGTCCTTCTATTCCTATACTTTTCAGTGTTTTCAATAGGAATGGATGTTGTATTTTGTCAAAGGCTTTTTCAGCATCTATTGAGATGATCACGTGATTTTTGTTTGTTAGACTGTTGATATGGTCAATTATGTAGATGGTTTTCCTAATGTTGAACCAACCTTGCATTCCTGGTATAAATCCCACCTGATCGTGGTGGATGATCTTCCTAATTACTTGCTGGAGACTCTTTGCTAGTATTCTATTTAAGATTTTTGCATCTATGTTCATTAGGGAGATTGGTCTGTAGTTTTCTTTCTCTGTTTTTGATCTCCCTGGCTTTGGAATCAGTACCATATTTGTGTCATAAAAGGAATTTGGTAGGACTCCTTCTTTGCTTATCATATCAAATAATTTGTATAGTATTGGGATTAGTTGCTCTTTGAATGTCTGATAGAATTCACTTGTGAATCCATCAGGCCCTGGCGATTTTTTCTTAGGGAGTTCTTTGATGGCTTGTTCAATTTCCCCTGCTGATATGGGATTATTTAGGTATTCTATTTCTTCTGCTGTTAATCTAGGCAGTTTATATTTTTGTAAATATTCATCCATATCTCCTAAATTGTTATATTTATTGCCATATAATTGGGAAAAATAGTTTTTAATGATTGCCTTAATTTCCCCTTCATTAGAGGTGAGGTCTCCCTTTTCATCTTTGATACTGTCAATTTGGTTTTCTTCTTTCCTTTTTCTTATTAGGTTGACCAGTACTTTGTCTATTTTATCTGTTTTTTCAAAGTACCAGCTTCTAGTCTTATTTATTAATTCAATAGTTCTTTTACTTTTGATTTTATTAATTTCTCCCTTGATTTTTAGTATTTCTAATTTAGTTTTCACCTGGGGATTTTTAATTTGCTCACTTTCTAATTTTTTGAGTTGCATGCCCAATTCATTAATCTCTGCCCTCTTTAATTTGATAATATATGCACTCAAGGATATAAATTTCCCCCTGAGTACTGCCTTGGCTGCATCCCACAGAGTTTGGTAGGATGTCTCATCATTGTCATTTTCTTCAATGAAATTATTGATTGTTTCTATGATTCCTTCTTTGACAAATTGGTTTTGGAGAATCATATTATTTAATTTCCAATTCGTTTTTGATTTTCCTGTCCAGGTGCCCTTACTAATTATTATTTTTATTGCATTATGATCTGAGAAGGTTACATTTATTATTTCTGCTCTTTTGCATTTGTTTGCAATGATTCTATGCCCTATAACATGGTCAATCTTTGTGAATGTGCCATGTGCAGCTGAAAAGGTGTATTCCTTTTTGTCCCTATTTATTTTTCTCCACATATCAATTAAATCTAATTTTTCTAGGACTTCATTCACCTCTCTTACCTCTTTCTTATTTATTTTTCGGATTGATTTATCTAGATCTGAAAGAGGAATATTTAGATCTCCCACTAGTATGATTTTACTGTCTATTTCCTTCTTGAGCTCTGCCAGTTTCTCCTTTATGAATTTGGATGCTATGCCACTTGGTGCATATATATTGAGCAGTGTTATTTCCTCATTGTTTAAACTGCCTTTAATCAGGATGTAATGACCCTCCCTGCCTTTTTTAATCATATCTATTTTTACTTTGGCTTTGTCAGAAATCATAATAGCCACTCCTGCCTTCTTTTTCTCATTTGATGCCC
The DNA here is from genome assembly GCF_016433145.1 of Gracilinanus agilis. Classification (NCBI taxonomy): domain Eukaryota; kingdom Metazoa; phylum Chordata; class Mammalia; order Didelphimorphia; family Didelphidae; genus Gracilinanus; species Gracilinanus agilis. The sequence continues at coordinate 274,755,275 of NC_058134.1, read as the reverse complement.
AAAAGATTTTGCTCAAGCCCTTAACCTTAAACTTTTGTGTGTCTACCTGTCTCATATGTGTTTCTTGTAGACAACATATGGTAGGATTTTGGTTTCTAATCCACTCTACTATTTGCTTCCGTTTTATGAGCGAGTTCATCCCATTCACATTCAGAGTTATAATTATCAGTTTTGCATTCGCTGACATTTTCATATCCTCCCCTATTCCTACCCCCTTTTTCTTATACTATTTCCTTTTAAACCAGTGGTCTGCTATTAAGCTGGTATCCCTTATCCCCTCCCTTGATTAACTTCCCTTTCTACCCCCTCCCTTATTTTTTCCCCCTCTTTTTGTTTTTAAAGGCCTTATGAATTCCCTCTCCCTTCTTCTCCCCTCCCTTTTTTTTGACCTACCTGCACACTCCCCTGCTCCCCTTGGTTTATCCCTTCTGACTTTCTCAGAAGGGTTAGGTAAGAGTTTAATGTCCCAATGGATAGTATAGCTACTCTTCCCTATCCAGGTTGATTACACTGAGAGTAAGGTTTGATTATTACCTCTTAATGCTCTCTTCCTCTCCTTCTTATAATATTATTTGTCCCCTCTCCTTCCCATGCCCTCTTTGTGTTTAATAGAATATCCTATTTTTCTTAGTCACTCATGTTTCTCTTGGTGTCCCCTACTATTCACCCCTCTTTCCCATCCCCCATGTCATCTTAGATTATTTAGTGTTCCACCCTCACCCTGTGAATTATTCTTCTGCTTACTATAATAGTGAATACTATAATAGTGAATAGAGTTCACTACAGAGAATTATACATAACATTTCTCTACATAGGAATACAGATAATTAGATCTTAGTAAGGCCCTTAAAAAGGCAAATTTAAAAATGATAAGTTTTCTTTCTTTCCCCTCTGTTTCTTATTTACCTTTTCATGTTTCTCTCGATTTTTGTTGTTGGATATCAAACTTTCCATTTAGCTCTGGTCTTTTCTGTGCAAATACTTGGAATTCTTCAATTTTGTTGAATGCCCATACTTTACCCTGGAAATATATAGTCAATTTTGATGGGTAGTTGATCCGTGGTTGCAGGCCCAGCTCTCTTGCTTTTCTGAATATCGTATTCCAAGCCTTACGGTCTTTTAGCGTGGAGGCTGCCAGATCCTGTGTGATCCTGATTAGTGTTCCTTGATATTTGAATTGTCTCTTTCTGGTTTCTTGTAATATTTTTTCTTTTGCTTGAAAGCTCTTGAATTTGGCTATTACATTCCTGGGCGTTTTCTTATCTGGATCGAATGTAGTGGGTGTTCTATGGATTCTTTCAATGTCTATATTGCCCTCTTGTTGTCGGACTTCAGGGCAATTTTGCTGAATAATTTCTTTTAGTATAGAGTCCAGGTTTCTATTAATTTCTGGTTTTTCTGGAAGACCAATGATTCTCAAATTGTCTCTTCTAGACTGGTTTTCTTGGTCTGTCACTCTCTCATTGAGATATATCATGTTTCCTTCTATTTTTTCAGTCTTTTGACTTTGTTTTATTTGTTCTTGTTGTCTTGAGAGATCATTAGCTTCTAATTGCTAAATTCTAGCCTTCAGGGATTGGTTTTCGGCTATAATTTTTTGGTTTTTGGCTATAATCTTCTGGTTTTCCTTTTCGCTTTGGTCATTTCTGGTGTTTAATTTGCTTATCAGTTCATTTGGTTTCTGTGCCTCACTTTCCAATTGCAAGATTCTACCTTTTAAACTGTTATTTTCTTGCCATTTCTCTTCCATTTTCCTCAAAATCTCAGTTTTGAACTCTTCCATAGCTTGTGACCCATTTTCCTTATTTGAGGTGGGTCCGGATGCTTGTTTGTTCTCCTCCTCTGTTTGCTCGGTTGTCTGGATTTTCTCTGTGTAAAAGTTGTCGAGTGTTAAAAACTTCTTTTTCTTGTTGTTAATCTTTCTCTTCTGGACTTCCTGGTTCTGGGTAGCCATCTTTAGCCCAGCAGCTTCTCAGCTTTATCCTCTCGCTCAGGGTCTGTCTTCGGTCTTTTGGCTCCTGAGGTCTGAGGTCTGGTTTTTTCCAAGGTCAAGCCCCCTGGTGGATCCCCTTGCTTGATCCTCTGCAGGAGGTTCCTTTACAAGTCTCAGGGCTCTGCTTCCACAGTTGTATACCCGTCTGCACTGGTTCCCCACTCAGGGTTTCAGAGCTTTAGCTTGTGGCTGTGTCTGCCTCCACCCACGCCTCCGCCCACGTCTGCGCTCTGCTCCCGCGCTCTGCGTCCTGCTCCCACGCTCAGATTTTGTGTGCGTTCGTTAGTTTTTTGGGGTCCCAAATCTTGCTGCTCTCAGGAACAGGCCCCGGTGCTGCCAATGACTCGATGGGTGCCCCAAACTTGCTCTATTTCTTTTTAGCTGGCTTCGGCGCTATAGGTGGTGTGTGTGGAGGGGGTGGGGGTGGGGTGGTTGCTCAACCAGTGATTTAGTGAGAGCTGTTTCACCCCTTTATAGCCTGGAAATGTCTCGATTCCACGTACCTTCCATGCTGCACCCTGTTGTGGGGTTCCTCCGTTCGTCTGGACTTGTTTTTATGTCCCCTTGAGGAGTATTGTGTGTTTTGGTCAGGAGAGGTTAAGAGCTGTTTTTTACTCTGTCGCCATTTTAACCCGGTAGCTCTTTGAAGGGGCTTTTAATTCCATTCTTGGATCTTAGTGATTTCATAGGCTCCATCTGGAGGTAAACTACTTTCAGTTATATTATTCTCTATTTCTCATTTGTTTCAGCTTATGTTTTCATTGTGTTAGATTTTTTTTTAAAACCCTTACCTTATGTCTTAGTATCAGTTCTAAGAAGAAATAGTGGCAAGGGTTAGGCAAATAGGGGTTAAATGACTTGCCCAGGATAAGCCAGTAGGAATTGTCTGTCCCTCTTCATCTTCCTCTCCCTCTCCCTCTCTTCGTCTCTCCTTCTCTCCTCCTTCCTCTCCCTCTCCTCCTCCCTCTTTCTCTCCCCTCCCTCTCTTCCTCTCTCCTTCTCTCCCTCTCCTCTCTCTTCCTCTCCCCTTCCTCTCCCTCTCCCTTTCCCTGTCCCTCTCCCTGTCCCTCTTCCTCTTCCTCTCCCTCTCTATCTCTGTCTCTCTCCCTCCCTCCCTCTTTCCCTTCTTCCCTCTCTCCTTCCCTCCTGCCCTTCCTTCCTCCCTTTCCCTCTCTCTCCTTCTCTCTCTCTCTCTCTCTCTCTCTCTCTCTCTCTCTCTCTGTCTCTGTCTCTGTCTCTCTCCCTTTCTCTCTCCTTCTCTCTTTCTCTATCTGTCTGTCTGTCTCTCTCCCTTTCTCTCTCCTTCTCTCTCTGTCTCTCTCTCTGTCTCTCTCTCTGTCTCTCTCTCTCCTTCTCTCTCTGTCTCTCTCTCTCTGTCTCTCTCTCTGTCTCTCTCTCTCCTTCTCTCTCTCTCTCTCTCTATCTGTCTGTCTGTCTGTCTGTCTGTCTCCCTTCCTCCCTCTCTCCCTCTTTCCCTACACACACACACACACACACACACACACACACACACACACACACACACACACGTGCGCGCGCGCTCACCGAGCTTATAGTGTGTGTATAAACACACATTTTTTTCTCCTATGGTTCTTTCTATGGTGACAGTTATGTACAAGTCCTAAACATTTTTATCCTTTCTGATCCAGTGAGAGAATATTCATTCATAGTGATAAACAGTATATGGTGGCCTTTTGGCATTATCCTGTTTTGGTCTAATTGGTCTGCTAGTTAAATTCATATTGCCAAACTCAAAATGGACTCATCAGAATTCCAATCTAAGTATATCCATATTTTTTTCAAAATTATTTGACTTGAGTGCTAGTTTTATTATATTTTTCATTTTTAGGTATTATTTCTAAAGACCAAATTAAGATATAATTTTCAATGATCTGAATTTCTTCAATTTTTTTGCTTCACACCTTAGTACCTTTTCAATTTCATCTCTTATTTTGTTCAAGCTAGGCTTAAAGATGAAGGTTTTTTTTCAATTGTCCTTTACAAGCTAGAAATACATTGTTATGTGACTTAGATCTGAGGGTTCAATTGAGAAAAAGTAGTATAAAGTCCTTGTCAATAACTAATGAGATCTGTTTCTTTTTTTGTTATGAAATAGCATTGGTACATAATGAAATATTATGTCTTCAGCCTATTTCATATGAATATATGCCTTCTTTAGTAGTTAGAGCCATTTGCACTGAAGGATTATTAGCAGGTAGAGTATTTTTTTAACTCTTACCTTCTGTCTTAGAGTCAATACTATGTCTTGGTTCCAAGGCAGAAGTGTGGTAATGGCTAGACAATGAGGGTTAAGTGACTTGCCCAGGGTCACACAGCTAGTGTCTGAGGTTTTGAACCCAGGACCTCCCATCTCTAGGTCTGGCTCTCAATCCACTGAGCCCCACAGCTGCCCCCAGCAGGTGTAGTACTGCTATTTTTGATACATGGTTCCAGAATACAAAGAGGGACTAACTGCTTCTTTATCCTCTCGGTCAAGAAAGTCAACATGATGATTTTCTAAAGGGCAGCTGTAATACCATATTGCCCCATTCGTTTCTTAGGTTCTTAGAAGCATACTGCCTGGGGTGTAAATCCACTAAACAGTATCACAAGAGCCCATTTGGCTTGTATTTCAGGATTCCTATAACGCCTTCACAACTATCACAGTGTTCTCATGACCTATGCAGTCTACATGGCACATCATTCTGGCCATATTCCAACATTCCCAAATTTGCCCATTGTCCACCCTCCTTAGGACAATTTAATTGTGTATTAAATTAAATTCTGCATTAAATTTAAAAAATATAAAGTCTTAATTAGAGGTACTCATAGCTTTTTGTTCTTGGCAGTCAGGAAGATGTATTCATTGTCTGAGCCCCAAGTCTGCTGAGCCAGTTAAGTCTGAGAGACAGTGTTAATAATGCTTTTTTATGGAGGGCAGCTAGGTGGCTCAGTGGATTGAGAGAAAGGAGGTCCTGGGTTCAATTATGACCTGAGATACTTCCCAACTATGTGACTCTGGGTAAGTCACTTAACCTTGCTTAACCCTTACCACTCTTCTGCCTCGAAACCAATATACAGTATTGATTCTAAGGCAGAAAATAAGGGTACAAAAAATAATGCCTTTAATGGAAAAGAACTAGTTCCTTTTACATGGTCAGGGACTCTGGTAAATATTCCTCCTACCACAAATGGATAATGGGTTGGACTTTGATCAGATGGTTGTTGTTGCCATTAATATTTCTTTGAATTTTCTAGAGTTTATTTTGGTCCAAAAAAGGGAATAGAGATATTGCCCCTTTGTGGTCTTATCAATTGTGACCGAGGTCTTTTTAGCAGACTACCTTCCTATTTTTACCCACAACTTTGTAGTAGGGTCCTTGGGAAACAATATTTGTGTCTATGAATATATCATAGATTTATTGTTGGGTCCATAGAGAACAAATGAATGAATGAAGCATTTATCAAGCATTTATTTTGGGTGAAAATCTTTTGCTAATGGCTGGACATACCAATAGAAAAGTGAGTCAATCCCTGCTCTCAAGGAACTCAAGTTCTTATGAGGAAGACAATTCATATGGAAAGTGTTTGCTCAAGTCATGGAAAGGTCCTGTGGTCCTTAAGATACAGAGGCAAAGCTGATGCGAATGCCTCTTCCTTAATGCCATTTCCACTGATAAAGTTATACCAGTCTCTAATTTTGAACCATTTGACCATGTCAAGGATTTTGGTGGCAAGAACTTTATTTTCTGGGTCTTCAGTTGCTAGGCTGCATCTCCACAGGGTCTGTTTTCCAGGATAATGGCTAATGACACTTGGGTTGGAAGATAATCCCAGGGCTCTTGGCTTCAGAATCCAGAGATGTTACCATCAAGATGGTGGTGGTGATATGGAAATAGGTCTTGATCAATGACCCAGTGGAATTGCTCATTGGCTATAGGAGGGGGGTGGGAAAGAACAGGAATCATGAAGCCATGGATAAACATTCTAAATCAATTAATTAAATACAATTTTTCAAATAAAAAAAAAGATGGTGGTGGTGGTGGTGGTCTGACTTGCCTGAAACATGCTTCCTTCTGTCTCCTTGGGATATCTTGTCTACTCAACATATGGCTATTAGTTGACCAGGCTGGTAGTAGGACTGAGAGCCTTGGGGTGATGGGGTTGGTGCTACAAATATGTAATAAACAAACACAAAATTTGTTCGCTCTGGACAATGATCTGTGCCAGAGAGAGAGACAAATATAGAAGAAGGAGGGGGGGGGAGTAGGACAGAGCTGCCCCAAACAAAAACTAAATAAGGAATTGAGTACCACATATATGCAATTAGTTGGGACCTGATATAACAGGTCAAGACCAAAAGCCAATGGAATGTTCAGACAGGGCAGTAACCTGGGTGGCTTCTGTCAGCTTATGTGAATGATGGATATTTATAAAAAAGCTTTTATTAGTCTGAAATGCAGTTTCCAACGAGCACTTCAGAAGCCACTTGAGAAAATTACACTATTGAGAAGTCATAATTGTTATGCTACTGGATCCAAATGACAGGGAGAGGAGAATGGCAGTTAATTACTTTGAGCCGCTGGGTGACATTACTAAGAGTTTTGTATTATCTTCTTTTGTCCTTGATTAGTCAGCTAGCCAGTTATGACACATTATTATTGCCATGAACTTTTCATTATCTGAGAGCTAATTATGTAGTTTGTTGATTATTCTTGTCTATTTGGTTTTCAAAAAATTTTTTTCCTTTTCCTTTTGTCTATAGACTTGTTAAGCAATTTCCCAAGAGATGGGTAGGAGAAAGAAAATGAAGGGGAAAAAGGTGAAGCTCAAAATCTGGCATTTTGCTGTTAATTAACAACACTAATAAATATTTGAAAGAGAGTAAGAGAAAACTAATGACAAATGAACTTTTAGAATTATCTATGTGGCAGATAATGCAAATGAACTAGGCTTAGATGGAACTGGAAGATGACCTTTGGAAAATTGCCCAGTGGTTTTAATGACCCCCCAAGCTTCTCCCTGAGACAAAGACCCCTATTTTAATACCAATACCCTTTCGGTGATATGAAGGTCTGAGCCATGGAATATTACATTTTCCAAGCCAGAAAGTCCTAGAGCTGAGGACTATAGGTGTGACTAGTTTATAACATCATACAACTGAATAGAGTTAAAAGACAAATGGTAACAAGAACATCATCAGAGGTTTAGCTATGGTGTTTTGTTCATCATACCATCGATTCTTCTTAGCTTCCACCCCAAAATCCCTCTGACCTTCATCCCTTTCCCCAACCCATAAATTGTGAATAATAAAAGCCATTCATCAGTCAGATAGCATTCCAGAGTGCCTGAGCAACAACAAGGGAATAGGGAACCACAGCTTGGTCTGGCTGTCTCCATCTTGAAGCAGGACCACCCACTGTGAATTTAACTGATCAGGGGGAGGTTTGTGTGAACCCTATCTTCATTCAGAATCGGATTGGGGTATCCCATACCTTGTCTTATAGGGAAGCCTCAACCCCAACTCCTGTGGCACAACCATCCTGGTCACTCCCTGGAAGGGTTACTTAGCCCCCTGGAAATTAATTTTTTTAAAATTTTAATAGCAATTAATAGGAAGGATAAGTGCATCTGTGGCCATCACTGCTCCCCTGGATCAATGCAGCACTCACCAGGGGGCGGGAGCACCCACTTTGGGAATCACTGCTCTAGACCCATTGCTCTCTCCAGTTCTGTACTTAGTTGCGGGGCTGGTCGAATGGGAAGAGCCACTGTCTACTGGAGCAAATGGAGAATAAAATAAATTTTAGTGACTTAGATGTGAAGAATTGAAACATGGGATAACTTTTAGGCTAATAATGGGAGAAACAAACATCCTAGAACTCTTCTAAGAATAAAGAGCAAATAGAGTTTAGCTGATCATAAACAGAAACTGAGCATTTGATTATAAATCATCAATTATAATGGGATTCTTTGCAGAGAAGACCAAACATCTGACACTAGAAAGATGAGAGATCAAAGGACAGATTTCAGAATCGTTTTAAAAAGAGATCATGCTTGATGCTCTCTGTTCTATTCCTTGTTGCTGAAAATAAGTTCATCAGATTTGAGGAATATCTTGGATGTAGAGAGTCAGAGAATTAATCAACAAAACTGACTATTTTAACTGAGATCATGTGTATAGGGAGGACTTGCTTAGGCAAGCACAGCATTGATCATTAACTTAGCAGTGTCAGCACAACCATGATGGTAAGAACTATATGAACAGATCAAAACGAAGTAAGCAAATCCAAGAAAACAATACCATAATAACCAGCATTTATAGAAAAGTGTTTACTATGCTCCAAGAATTGTGCTGAATGATTTCTCAAGACTGTCTTATTTGATACTTACAACATTCCTGGGAGGTAGGTGCTATTATTATCATCCCCATATTACAGTTAAAGAAATTGAGGTAAATAGATAACTAACTAGTAAGTGCCCAAGGTGGGATTTGAATTCAGGTTTTGTGATCAATAATCTATCCACCACATTACTTAGCTGCTACATACATTAATGTAAATGGAAAAAATAGTAACAAAAATTAAAAATGAATGCTGTGAAATTATAATGGTCATACTTGAACCCAAAGAGAAATAGGAGATTTATTTTCCTTCTTTCCTTTGTTCCTTCGCTCCTTCATTTGTTTGTTCGTTCCTTCCCTCCTTCCCCTTCCTTCCTTCCTTCCTTCCTTCCTTCCTTCCTTCCTTCCTTCCTTCCTTCCTTCCTTCCTTCCTTCTCTTCTTTTTTAAACCTTACCTTCTATCTCAGAATCAATACTAAGTATGGGTTCCAAGGCAGAAGAGCAGTAAGACCTTGGCAATTAGGATTAAGTGACTTGCCCAAGGTCACAAGGATAGGAGGTGATATTTCTTTCTTTCTGTGTAGGAATGGGCGATTCTGGGCATGAAACATTGGATAAAATTGTTGTACTTGATTGATATAAGTAGTGGGTTATACAGAACTGTTTTCCTCCCTCTTTTTTTATTCTTTATCAATAGATGACTTTGAGATGAGGAAGGCAGAAGGATATATTGGGAAATGCAGGTGACATAAAAACAAAAGATATCAATTTAAAATATTTGCAAGGAATTTTAGGACTGAACTCTACTTTTTGCTATTTGTTCTTAACCCAGTAGGATTACAGCCTACTGTAATTTATCACAATTTAGAGCCAGGTCACAGCATGGTAATGAAAATTATGCCCCAGTGCTGGGGAGAGTATAGATTTATACTCCAGAGAGATCATACATAAGCTGATTTTCACAGTAACAAATTCTGATGAGACACAACACAGGATTATGCCTTCAAGGTGTGGATCAAACACACTAGAATAGACGAACCATAAATAAACAACGTTCATATTTGTGCTCAACTCATATTAAAACCATCTGTCATAAGAAGAAAAGCAAACACATAATAAATATAAAAAGAAGTTAGTCTAAATGGATTCCAACCCTAAGCTCCTCTGCCAACTCTGGGATAACACTGATCTATTGTTTAACATTTAGGATATGAGACCTTTAAATCCAATTTGCCAGGCATTTATTTAATACCATCTATATTCAAGGCCAAATGTACTGGGTGTATAAAGACAAAGACAAAAATAAATCACTTCTTGCCCTCCAGGAGTATTCCATATTTTGAATGAATGAGAAAAGCATTTATTAACAGTGTGACCCTGGGCAAGTCACTTAACCCCAATTGCCTAGCCCTTACTGCTCTTCTGCCTTGGAACCAACATTTAGCATAGATTCTAAGACAGATGCTAAGGGTTTTAAAAAACAACAAATACCTGTTTTGGGGTCTGATACATCATAATACCAATGTTATTCAATAAGTTTAGTATCTTTACCAAAAAAACCTTAAATGGGATTACAGAACCAGACACAACTGAAATGATTGAACAAAAGGAAACTGTGTAAGGTAACCCCTAAAGGCTATAACTTAGCTGCTATCCCACCAAATCACATTTTTCATCAGTTCTGTGGTTGCTTCATAAGCAACATCTTAATTGGGGAAGAATAAAATAAAAGAAGAGGAATTATATTTTTCAGAGAATGAAATAGCAAACAAAGCTGTTAAGCTTGAAGTAGACAATGTCATATGGCATGATGTGTCCTTAATGAAAAGAAGAAACTGGTAGCCTCAGACATTTCTTAGCTGTATAGCCCTGGGCAAGTTACTTAACTGCATAGCCTAGCTCTTGTTGCTCTTCTGTCTTAGAATGGATAAGGGCTTAAAAAAGAAGAGAAGAACAAGAGGGAAGTATTTGATTTTCTTGGTATTCATTCATAGAATTTTTTTTTTTGCTATTAATGTTTTAAAAAATTGTCTTGACCTGCGATTTTATAGGGTCACAGATTTAGAACTAGATGAGACATTAAAGATCAATGAGTTCAAACATTTTATATGTAAAGATATTAGATTTAGAGAGATTAAATGATTATTCATGGTACCACTGTTAAAGTGAAAGGTGAAATTTGAACTCAGGTCTTCCTAAATTCTAGTTCACCTTGCTATACATGTCCCCATCCTACAAATCCCCTTCCTTCCTTCCTTCCTTCCTTCCTTCCTTCCTTCCTTCCTTCCTTCCTTCCTTTCTTCTTTCTTCTCTCTCCCTTTCTCCCTCCCTCTCCCCCTCTCCCCCTCTCCTGCCTTTTTCTTTCTCTTGCACTTCTGAACCTTTAAAATCATTGAACCTCAGAGTTGGAAGAGAACTCAGAAGCCATTGAATCCAACCAGTGTTTGAACAATAATCTCCTCTCCATCATATCGGACAAGTCAACAATCATTTATTAAACTCTTGTGTGCCAGGCACTGGGCATCTCTTCTTCTAGATTGAGCTTTACCTCTGTGTATATTTGAATCTCAGTTTTTTTTCTCTTTCTTTGTGGATCCAGGTTTTTCAGTTCTGCCAATTATTTCTGCTGCACACACCACAAATACTGCCTAGACAACAAAGCCCAGTTTGCTCCCTCGTATGGTTCTGTATTTCTAATGGTCTTTAAAGAGACAGAATTATCTTCTTCTCTGAAGATCTGCATCAGACTGAGTGTTCTGGAAATGGCATGTCTCCTCACTGAAGGGCCTTTGATGACTGAAGAACAAATAAGTTCAAAGCCAATGACTCATCCACTTGCCACATGAATAGGAGTCTTCTGAAGCAAAATGGCAATTTCTCTGCCACTGTTTTGCATATAAAATGCTCCTCTAAATTGAGGTATGCATCAACCTGGAAAAGGTTTTTTTGTCTTGGGAAAACCTGCAACAATGTCATACAGTCTTGATGAGGGTAGATGCTCTCCTCAGAACAGTTCAGTGAGCTGGATCTGAGGCTGTAAGTGTCAGCCTCCTTAAAATTTTAATTTTATTCCATTTTGCCTGTTAAATAGGCAAAGATAAAAAGGGTTTAGGAGGAATTATCAGTTTGTTAGTTCCTTGTTTCCTTTCTGTCAGTTCGAGTCTCCATCAAATCAGCAAACACTGCAGTAAGCAGTATGTCAGTCTCATAAGCTGAAGGTCCTGAGTTCGAACCTTGAAAGGGGGTTGTGATACCATGGGAGAAGCTTCTAAGGCAAAAAGAGGCACTCAGTTTATGCTTAACCCCACCTAACTTGGATTGTATTTACCCTAGGATCCATTGTTCAGTCTGAAACTGCAGGCCTGAGATTCCCTTCAGGGAGGATTCTCATGGGAACAGGGAACCAATCCAAGCTTTGGAGACCCCATCTTATCAGCTAGTCCTAAAACTTGGGGTTCATCAGATCTTACAAGGCTACAAATTGGGGGTTTCTAGATTCCACGTGGACAGCCCACATCACATTAGACCTCCCACTCTTCTCAGAATCCCCAGTTTCTCCAGTCATTGTGTTAGCATGGATGGTGAAACAAGAATTAAGGACCAGTAATATGAGGGAGAATAAACAATTCAGTGACATGGGAGAGATCACCAAGGTGATAAGTTATACTTCATTGGGTAGACAATGGCCAATGCCAGGTGCTTCTGACTGCAGGAACAGAAAATTGACCTTCTGCTAAGATCCTTCCCCTCTCCTGTGAAGGAGAGGAAGATAGACCTCAAGTAGTTTTGAGCATTAGCATCTCAAGGGGCAGCTAGGTGGTAGAACGGTTTCCTTTCCTAACTCAGAATCAGGAAAACCCAAGTTCAAATCTGGTCCCACACAGCAATGGTTCCCTGATGTTTCTTTGTGCTTCTTTGCTTCACTTTAAGTAGGTCTTTTCTTATTTCCTGGCGTGCTTTATATTTATTGTTTTGCCCATTTATGGCATATTTATAATATGCAAATTATTGCACAATTTCCTATTCTATTAACATATTACAATTTGTTCAGCCAGTTTCCATTTGTTGGGCATATAAATTATTTCCTTTTTCTTCTTATTGTTATTTCTGTTACAAATGATATAATTAGTTCAAAGCAAATGAAATATATGAATATGAATAATGAAATAAGATAATAGAAATTTATATATATATATAGTCACTGTATGTTTTGTTCACTTGGTTCTACTTATTTCATTTTCTATTTCTCTATAAATTTTCCCATGTTTCTTTGAATTCATCATATTTGTTATTGAATAAACCTCAGATAATGAAAGGGGAGATGCATGCAAAAGGACAGATTGGAATGATTTTTATCTGGCACAACCTGTTTGTTGTTGCTTCCCCCCCCCCCCTTTATTAGTTTTACTTTTATTCATACTTTTTATTTTGACACAGTACACACTTCCAACCTGCTATATGATGCTTTCTTTAAAACATTTTAGTACAACCAGCAAATAAGATGATTGAAGTAGAAAATTGCTTTCACCTTTTCTTATCAGTTGTTAACTACAGAAAGGAACATTGTATTCTTTAACATGACATTGGTTATCCGCATTGTCTATTGTATTTCTGACCTGTTTTGTTCTTCCTAAGCACTGACATTTATTGAGTAATTGTTTATATACATGAGTGTGCTGATAAATGTTTAATAACCTACTGTCTAAAAAGAAAACATATTTAAGACACACCTTTTAGTCTAATCTCATTATTAACATTTTCTCCATCACTTTCTTAAGTCTAGAGAATCAACAAAACTACAAATTGAATCTTGATTTTTAATTTTTGCTGATTTCTAAAGTATAAATGCTCATGCTGAAATTTTAACAATTATCTTTTCAGACTAGGTTTGAGCTGGTTCCAGCACCTTCTGGTATATATTCTCCCACCGCTCCCTCCCCCCATCTCTTCCTTTTATTCTTTTAAAATTACACACAGAAACAATTTTCAACAATTGTTTTCTGACATTTTGCTATGTTTTGTTTTCTTTTTTTGTTTTGTTTTGTTTTCTTCATTTCATATCAGTTCATACATTTTCCTGTGTTTCTGAGGGAAGTGGTATCAACAAGGCTTCCGTTAACAACATGGTAGGGAATTTAGAAGTGATTAGCTTATCCTGGGAGATGAAGCAACTGAACCAATGTCTAATAATTACCTGGCAGCAGAGCCACAATTCATTTGGTAATATGTATGTGTATGTCCATCTTTATATATGTATATATTCTTCATATCTATCATTCCTTATAGTACAATAGTACAATATAGTACAATAATTCAGTCTGTTCATATACCACAGTTTTTTTCAGTCATTTCCCAGTCACTATATATATATATATATAGTTCCCAGGTTTTAGTTATTGCAAATAACACTATTATGAATATTTGAATATATATACACATATATGGATCTTTTCTTTTTTATGTAAAATGCACACTTTATCTCAGAGCAGATTGGATACATATTCTCTCAGGGTTCTAGAATATTCTGAGGGATTGGACTATCTTTCTTTTCTAGACTGCCATTGACTTGGCCCTCACATGTTGGGTTCCTACCATTGTTATGGGACCGATGAATTGGTTGGTTAAATGGAAATGAGGCATAGATTTGTAATGACTGTGTATATATATATATGGTCTATGCCTCATTTCCATACATATATATATATATGAGAGACATCAGTTCCATTCACCTAGTTAACAATGGATGACTTTTACAATGGCTTATTTGTTCAAAGATGTACCAAGAACAAAAGTACAAAAATTTTCCTTAGCCCCTATGGGGTATATTCTTCCTTTAACTACCTTGGTTCCCAGGGAATGGACTCTAAACTTAGCTGAGTCCTTAAATAACATTAGTCCTACCAAGTTCATGTCCAAAGTCAACATTACTGCTGAACAAGCCCTTCTGCTATATTGGAGTCTTGAAGGCCATTCCCAAATGTTCTTCCTTGTTCCTTGGGACATCAAAGCTGCATTAAAGCTGGCTAAGATTCTAACTCTTAGATTCCTTGTGCTCCTCACCATTTGAAACTCCTAAGGTCAGAGACTCCACTTCCTTTACCTAGAATACAAACAATAAAAGCCAAGGACCAAGAGGAGAAAAATGGCCCTTCATCTTATAGCATAGTCTTTCAACCAGACATTTTGAGAATTAGAGACCCTGAAACCTTTCAGAAATGAATAGGGCAAAGAGACAGCCAAAATTTAATCAGGTCTTTTTGATGACATCAACAGTGCTGGCTATGGAGCCAATTGAAAAAGTCTCCTTCCCAGCCACATAGTTAACCAACTGGAACCAGTTAGAGAGCATCAGTGTGCATTCCACAGTCTCTCCAATAGATTCTTAGATGCTATCATGATTGCCCTAGGAGTTAATCCCTAGCATCTTCCATGTAGCACTTACATCACATGAGCAATATGATGGGATCTTAGCATGCACAAAACAACTATTATGTTAAAATAAAGTTTTATGGATGCTTTCAGTTTTTTATTTTTTATTTTTTTTTTTATCATTTTTTTTAAACCCTTGTACTCCGGTGTATTGTCTCATAGGTGGAAGATTGGTAAGGGTGGGCAATGGGGGTCAAGTGACTTGCCCAGGGTCACACAGCTGGGAAGTGGCTGAGGCCAGGTTTGAACCTAGGACCTCCTGTCTCTAGGCCTGGCTCTCACTCCACTGAGCTACCCAGCTGCCCCCTGCTTTCAGTTTTTATATCACAGTCATTTCAGATTACTGCACCTCAACTTGATTCCAATGAATATTCCCTTCTTGCGAACTTTATTTGTTAAGCAAGACCAATTATCATAATGATAGTACTTGAAAGTGTAGATGATACTATTTGGTAACCAATAAGACTTTCTCCATTGTCAATAATCTGTTTGGGTTATAGTCCTGGGAACCTCTGGTATAATTTCAAATTATTTTCTAGAATGTTTGAACTAATAATGTGACCTGTTCCATATGAAACCATGCTTACTCTTGATTATTGCTTCTTCCTTTCCTAGATGTTCACTAATGATCCCCTTAATAATACATTAATGATTTCAGAGAATTTTGATAGAAATTGAAATCAAATCTATAAGCTTATCATTTATTGATCTCAACCTCTTTTTCCTTTCCTTTATATATATATTTTTAAATCCAGATGACATTTGCCCTTCTCCACTTCTTTGGCTCATCTCTCATTCTCCATGGCCTTTCAAAGATCTGTAACAGTGACTCATTAACTGCACCTATCAGTTCTTTCTATAATTGGGGTTTAATGACTTAAACTCATCCAGAGAAGCTGATTTATGCAATTTACTTATGATCTTTCTTATCCTTGGATTTCGTTTCACCACTCGCCATTTTTTTACTTTGGCCTTTTCAGTCTGAATATTATTCTTAGAGAGAAAACAAATATTAAACAACAATTGAGTAGTTTTGCTCACCTCACTTAGTTTATTATTATCCTATATACGTGTATTTATTTATATGTTACGTCTCCTTTCAGTAAGCTTACCAAGGGCAAAGATTGTTTTCATTTTTGTTTCTATACCTCTCATAGTATATTTCCCTAATATACCTTAAATAAACGCTTCCTTTTAAAATTATCAATATTATTCCTTACTAGTCCAAGTTCTTTTCAAGCCTCAGCACTCTTGATACCATTCTTATAGAAACGTGGCATGAATTTGTATTTATCATGACATACTTGCCCTTGCTTTAATCTTTGGAAAATGTCTTTAAAAAACTAAATTGGCCAATGAGTACAACCATATTTGTTTCCTTAGACATATTTCCTCTTTTCACAATGACCAGAATAAGGAAAATAAGAGTCCCTTATTTAGAACCCATCTAGACTAGCTCATAATAAAACAAAGAAGTCTAGATGGATTCATATCTGGCACACTAACAAAATTGAAATGGCTGGAGACCTCTCAAGTTATGGTATAGAAGGAATGATTGGAATGGGGCAAATTTGGACTTGAAGGAAGAAGATGACTTCAGTCTTCAAATATCTGAAGGACTATATTTTTAATTGAAACTTACTTATTTATTTGTTTTTTACATTTCTCAGGTAACTCCCTCCATCCCCTATTCTCTAATATTATATAATAATGCATTATTTGATAAAAAAGATACACACACACACACACACATATATATATGTATATATAACATACTATGTCTTGTTTATTTTTAGTTATCAATTCTTGAGGTGGACACACAAGTCATTCTTCAAAAAATGTTTCTGTTTCTGTATATAATGTTCTCTTGGGTTCTATTTGTTTTACTCTTTGTAATTTCATATAGATCTTTAAATGTTTTAAGAAAATTGACCTGCTTGCCATTTCTTAAGGCACGGTGGTAGTCCATAACAATCAGATGCCACAACTTGCTCAGCCATTTTCCAGTTGATGGACATCCTTCAGTTTCCAGTTCTTTGCCACCACTAAGAGAGCTGCTAGAAATATTTTAGAACATATTGTTCTTTTCCTTTTACCCTGATTACCTGAGGAAATAAACCCAGTAGTGGTATCACTGGGTCAGATGGTTGACTGAGTGACAACAATTTCTGTACATGTGTTACAGACAGAAATGGAGGCAGTTTTTGGTTTGGTATTAGGAGGGCCATTCAAATCATTAGAACTACTCAGAGTAAGAGGATGGGTAGTGTGTTCACTGTCACAAAAGGGTTGGGTGACTCCTTGTCAAGGTTATAATGAAGATGACTCATGAATTATATAGTGCATAGTGCCCCTGTCAACTCTAAATTTCTTTATTCTATGATATGACCTTTACTTTTTTCATTGGATTTATGCTTGAATTTTGTCTATTACTTTATGGTGGAACTGATTTAAACAGAGCTAACTTTCTGTCAATTTTATAAAGATTTTCAGAGCCTAAACATACAGGCTAAAGGTCCATATGAGCAAATTACTAAGAATTCGAGTTTTAGATCAAGACAAGAGCCAGAATGAAAACTAGATGGTTTTGTTAATTTGTTTTAGTTATACCCAACTCATTGTGACTCCATTTGGGGTTTTCTTGGAAAACGTACTGGAATGTTTTCCCATTTCCTTTTCCAGCTCATTTTACAGATAAGGAAACTGAGGCAAACAGGGCCAAATAACTTGCCCAAGATCATACAGCTAGTAGGGGCTGGATTTGAACTCATGAAGATGAATCTTCTAAAGACTGAATGAGATGGATCCAAACTGTAGTCAAAGAGATCCCCTGAGTAGTCCTATATGTCATTGTAAATATTTCTTCCAGAGACTACACTAGTCCCTTAGTAAGTTGGGATTCTGAGAAGCCTGAGAGAGCTCAATATAAGAACCTGAAATTTTATTCTCCACATTATAATTGTAATTAATCTACTATTTTCATAGTATTACTTTCTTTGGGAATAATTCCCCAAATGGGGAGAAGGATGGGAAGAGCAAAGTCATAAAGGATATAATTTAAATGGTAAGAATTTATTCAGCTTCTAACTCCAATGAGTTCTGGAATGATTCTTGTTGTTAATGTACCTTAAGGGATGATTGTTATTTCAAGGTGTGAGAGGAGGGAGCTAAAACCCTGCAACTTGATATGTGAGCAAGAAACAATGTCAAGGGATTTAAAATATGAGTTCTAGCATTTTTATTTATGTGGCACTTGTCAGTTCAGTGATAGCAAGCATTTTAGAAACATTATCTCATCAGTCTTCATAATAGCAAATATTAGATTTCCTTTCATTGCAGGCAAAATCAAAACAGAGATAGATTTGAACACTTTGTCTGTAGTTTTAGTCATTGGCATGGATAATTATACTTTTCTGTACTTTATCCTCTTTAATCCTGAAATTAAACCTGCATGGGAGATATTAAAATCTTGTTATCTCCATTGTAGAGATGAGGAAACTGAGTCTCAGAGAAATTTTAATAGCTTGTTTACAGTCACAAAGTTAATACTGTCTGTCTTTTGACTTTGAGTTGAGAATCCTTTCTGCTATATTCTGATGAAAATAAAGTCAATCTACTAATGCAGTAGAAGGAACAATGAATTTGAAGTCAGAGGGCATAGAGTCCAACTTTAGTCACTTATTATATATTTGACCTTGAACAATTAATTTAACCTCTCTGAGTCTAAAGTGCCTCAATTATAAATTGTTAGAGAGGTGGGGGAAAGGTTAGACTAGAGGTCCACTAAGATCCCATCTCATTCTTTATCTTATGTCCCAAAGTCAATACCTTTCATTTTTCCTCTTTAGTTTTACTACCTTGCCTCAAATTGGGATTGAAACAAAAAAAGTAACATATGATATGTGCAGAAAAAATCCCTTTTTATATCATTAAGCTATTATTATTATAATCCAAATGGAAATATACAGCATTCCTCACTAATTTAATCCCCTAAGGAATCCCTAAGTTAGTGATACACATTTCTTTTTTTATAACAGAAATATTTATTTTCTTTAAAAAATTCTCAATTACCTGTGAATTTTTTTTAAATTTTTTAATTCTTCAAAAAAAATTTTAATTCCAAATTCTTTCCCTCCCCTGCCTTCTTCTCTCTATTTCTTGAGATGATAAACGTTCTGATATAGATTTTACATGTACAAATTGAAGTATATTTCAAAGAAACTTGTGCCAGACTAACTTTAACCAGACTGTTCCTAGTTACTCTATCATCATTGTCACATTATATCACTCTATGGCCTGCTTTCAGTTCCTTGACTAGAACACTATTTCCCATTTCTATGACTTTGCATTGACTATGTCCCTCATGACTATAGTCCTCTGGTTCCTCGCCACCATTTTCTTCCTTCCTTCCTTCCTTCCCTCCTTCCTTCCTTCCTTCCTTCCTTCCTTCCTTCCTTCCTTCCTTCCTTCCTTCCTTAGGTTCAAGTCTTGGCAGTCAGTAGTTTGCTTTTGTTGTTCTTTTTTGTCAGTTTTCTCAAAGTCAGCCCACTAAAGTGTTGGAAAATACCCATCTGGATGGTTTTCAGTCTCCTGTTTACTCCCTCCCTGTTTCCCAGAAGCTATTTAATTAGCTTTTTTCTCTCTATTTAAAAAAAAATCATCCTGTCTTTTGTCTAATATTTTTTAGGGTCATTTATTAAATGAGGGTGAATACTGGAGCCAAGCAATATAAAGCCAAAGTTGTTCTCTCAAAGCTTTTGTTTATTCCGGGGTAGAGACCAATTTTTTGCTAGGGAGGGAGAGAAAATAATGGCCTGAGACGAGTCAAAGTGGAGACAGCATAGCTGGAGATACCTAGGAACTTACAAATGACATGTTAACACCATCACTATCATCCCTGACCTTTATTTTAAATTCTACAGTGTAGAATGACCAATAATGGTTTTTTAGTCCCAGGGAATAAGTTCAGTACATTTATATGTTCTTTGTTGTTGTTGTTCATTTGTTTTCATTCCTACCTGAATTTTTGTCACTCTATTTAGGGTTTTCTTGGCAAAGATACTGGAATGATTTTCCATTTTCTTCTCCACCTCATAAGGAAAGTGAGGGAAACAAGGTTAAGTGATTTTTCTTGGGTCGCCCAGCCAGTAAATGTCCATGACCAAATTTGAACTCTTCAAGATGAGTCTTTTTTATTCCAGGTCCAGCTAGCTGCCCCTGTGTTTTTTTCTTTTCTACAATCATGTGATTAGGATCTCAGAAATCCTAAAGCAGGTTTCATTCATCCATCTATCCATTCATTCAATTATTCTTTTATATGTAATGGATATCTAAATTTGCTAAGATGTTGTCATCCACATAGGAGGATAATTTATAGCTTCTGGTCAAATCATGAGGACCAGAGAATATGTGAACATTTTCTAATTGATTCTAGTTGGCCTCCTATGTGGTTGGGAGGAATCTTTTTCAATTGGCTGAGTAGCTGGATCTGTTAGCATCTTCCGAAGGTCCTGAGTCAGCACTTGCCCAAGCTTTTGCTGCCTTCACATCTGAAAAAGCAAAGTGATTCCTTTGCTAATAGCTTCCAGTGAGAGAACTATAAGGAAAAAGGAAAAGGCCATAGGGTCTTCTCCTCCCACCTCCCAAAGAGGTCACAAGGTCCCTGGGAAATAGGATTAGGGTTTTGGTCTTTTCCTTCTTTTTTTCTGTTCTATATTCAGAATACAGAGCTTCTACGGTAGGCTGGAACCCCAAGACATGAATCCTGGAGTCTAGGAATACAGACCATTGTTATAGTCAGTCTTAAATTCTAAGACCTTGAGGAGTAAGGATGAGAGATTCTAGCCAATTAGCTATGAATTTGGTGAGATTATTGCTATGTGGGACCTAAGCTAAATTGTGAGCCTAAACACACTTCCCTTTACCCCACCAAACTGATATAGAGGGATTATGGTCTGATGTTTTATTAGTATGATTTCCTTGCTGTCCTTGTGAATTTCTCTTCTTCCCTTCCTTCTGTAAGGGGTAAAAAGGGGGTTTGATTGTGTGAATATTAAAAGGTTTAGTCATCAGGGAATTGAATAATTATCAGTCCCCAATTAAAGAATAACCTGAAGTCAAAATGACTTTTATGGAAGTTTATTTACAAATGTGGAGAGGAAATAAGGAAATGAAAGAGAGGCTAAGATAAATAATTTGATAAGATAAGTAAGATAGGTAATTTGCTCTGATCCCTTAGTTTGACCCAGGAATTTCGACCTTGAGCCCAAGGCTGGAAAGTCAGAGGCCCAGAGGGCCCCAGAGGTAAATGAAGCAAAAGCTTCAGCCACAGAGTCTCTTTTGAAGGGGAAGTTTCTTAAGAGAAGTTCAGGAAGATTCAGTCTTTACACTCACCATGTGGAATTCCAAAAGAAAGATTTAAGAAAAGTCTCACTAAAGTCTCAGGGTCCTAGCTCCAGAGCCTCTCCATGTCCAAGCAATGAACAAAGAAGAGTGCACTGAGCTCACCAAACTCTTTTTTAAAGGGCCTTTTCATGCATCACTTCCTGTGCCTTCCTCTTAGTTTATGTGCCCAATCACAACAAACACTTTTCTTAGGTCAGCCCAGGAGGCAGTCAGTAAATTCTGATTTGTCACACACTCTAGTACACGTGGTTCACAGACCTCCCAAATTGTGAGTTAAGTGGAGATGTTTCCACCTTTGGTGATTAAATCTAAAGATGGGCAAGGTAGACTTAATCTAATTATCACACTTCCTTTCCTTCCTTTCCTTCTTTTCCAAATGTTATCACTTGATCCTTATTCCATATTATTCATTTTTGCTATAGAATGATCTTTTAAAGCCTAAACCCCAAATCACATTCCCATATATACATATAAGTGATTCATATGTTCTTCTTTTGAATTTCTACTCCCACAGTTCTTTTTCTCAATGTGGATAGCATTCTTTCCCATAAGTCCTTCAGGAGCATCCTGGCTTGTTGCATTGCTACTAGTAGCAAAGTCCATTACATTGAATCATTCCACAATGTTTTTACTTTCTGTGTACAATGTTCTTCTGGTTCTGCTCATTTCACTCTGCATTCGTTCACTAAAGTTCTCCCAGTTCATATAGAAATCCTCAAGACCATCATTCTTTATAGCACAGTAGTATTCCATTGCCATCATATACCACAATTTGTTCAACCATTCCCCAACTGAGGGGCAACCCTTCATTTTCCAATTTTTTGCCACCACAAAGAGTGTGGCTATGAATATTTTTTACAAGTATTTTTCCTTATTATCTCTTTGAGGTACAAACTGTTGTGAGGAAGATTAGTTAGTAATTAATTATTAAGGTTGGACCTAGCAGGAAGGGCTGGTGAATTCCAAGATGGAATGAAGGAGCAGGAAGTGGCTTGTGCTCTGAGAGACTCCATTAGTGGTTGGCACAAACTGTTACTAGCCCTGGGAGATCTCAGACCTGCATCCTGATTCCTTGGGATCTTGAGTGGTGGTGGCATCTAGCAAGTGGACAAGAACTACAAGTGGAGGAGGAGTTTGGGATCTGGTGGACAGCATCTCAAGCACACTCTCTCTACTTGGATACCTTGGACCGCCTTGGCTTTTGGCATCCTGTGATCATCTGTGGATTACTGTGAGAACCTTCAAAGCCACCCTTAGCCCCTTTAGCTGTGCTGGTCAAACCTGGTTGGAACCAGGTTTGAAGCAGCCTTCCTAGAGACTCCATTACTGCTTCTTTGAGCCCTGCCTGGCCTAAGTCAATTAGAGTTAGTGTAGACAAGTCCTCCCCTTGCCCCTGTGTTTTGCCCTTTAGGGTAGAATCCCCTATCCCACCTTTATAAGTAAATCATAATTAAAACTGTTAAAAAACCCTTTACCTTGCCTGCTGGTTTCAAAAATTCTGCCCTAGTGGTGAGCTGGGTGCCAGTTGGCCAACAGCTATTCTTGACAGTTAACAGCAGCTTAGCTGTGTACTCTGGTCTCCCTATCCTGGTTGGTTCTGTCTCTCCTTCAACCCAGTGTGTGTACCCACAAACCATTAGGACACATTTACATCCCTGGTGCCCCATCTATTTTTACAAAACCCAGCAGGGGTATAGCTGGATCAAAGGGATATATTCTTTTAAAGCCCTTTGTGAATAATTCCAAATTACCTACCAGAATGGCTTGATTAATTTACAACTCCACCACCAATGCATTAGTGTCCAATGCATTTGCCACAATCCTTCCATTATTTATTATTTTCCTTTACTGCCTTATTGGCCAATCTGCTAGGTGTAAGGTGGTACTTCAGCATTGTTTTGATTTGCATTTCTCTAATCATGAGTCATTTAGAACACTTTTTCATGAGCTTGTTGATAGTTTTGATTTCTTTATCTGAAAACTTACCTATTCATGCCCCTTGATCATTTGTCAATTGGGGAATGGCTTGATTTTTTTGTACAATTGACTTAGTTCCTTATAAATTTGAGAAATGAGACCTTTGTCAGAGGTTTTTACTATAAAAAAAATTTCCCCAATTTGTTGCTTCCCTTCTAATTTTGATTTCATTGATTTTGTTTATACAGAAACTTTTAAATTTAATTAAATCAAAATTATTTATTTTACATTTTGTAGGGTTCTCTATTTCCTGGTTCATCTTAAATTCCTTCCTTTCCCATAGAATTGACAGGTATACTATTCTATGTTCACCTAATTTGTTTATGATTTCCCTCCTTATATTTAAGTCATTTACCTACTCTGAATTAATCTTGGTATAGGGTGTAAGATGTTGATCTAATTTCTCCCATACTTTTTTTAGCTTATACTTCTTCTTTTCTCATTTCTTCTGTCCTTCGGCCCTCTGTGAAGACCTACCTCCTACCTGAAGGCACCTATTCTTTCACTATCTTTTCCAGTGTTGGTTATTCATTCTCTTATACTATATATTCCAATTCCAATTCAGTGGTCTTGGTGGAGGAGTAGTAATACTCCTGGCTTCCCGTTGTCATATTTAGACTCTACCAGTATCACTCAGCAAATTCTCCTCTTTTGCTATCCAAATTTATTTTATAATCCAAATGCTCTTTTCTCAATGAGTTTAGTACTTGACTTACAGTCTTTTTCTCCTTTATATCTCCTGCTGTTGTTGCTAGGAGACTTCATCATATATATCCTAATCAATTCAATATCCCACTCATCTTGGAGATTGTTCCAAATATTCCCATCTCTCCTCAAGCTTTCCATGGTACCCCTGTCCACCATCCATTCTCTCAGCTGGGAATCTGGATTCATATTTCACCAAAAAGAAAATTGAGTTCCTTGTTTTCCTCTCCTTATCTAACATAATTTAGATAACTTTCCCCACTAATTACTCTTTCACTCTAGCCTCATGAAGACGTGGTGCTTCTCTTTGCCAAAGTCACACTTCTCCCAACTTCTTCAGCAAATTGGCTCTTAAGATTATTCCAACTATTTCTCTCTTGACTTTAAATTTCCTTATCTTTCAGGCACTGATTTCCTGGCTTCACTGTACTCATGATCTTTTAAGCTACTCACAAGGTACATGATCAAGGAGGAATTGAGGATTTTGAGGGAATGGGTCACATTGATAAGGCATAAGTTTGACCTTCCTCAATTCATTAATCTGCTCAAAAGACCTTTAGTAATTTCATTAAAAAATTTTTTTTAGAAAAATTTTCCATGGTTACATGATTCATGTTCTTACTTTCCCCTTCACCCATCCCCAAACACCTCCCCCCATAGCCAATGTGAATTTCCACTGGTTTTAACATGTGTCATCAATCAAGACTTATTTACATATTATTGATAATTACATTGGTGTAGTCATTTCGAGTCTACATCCCCAATCATGTCTGCATAAACCCATGTGTTCAAGCAGTTGTTTTTCTTCTGTGTTTCCACTCTTGTAGTTCTTCCTCTGAATGTGGGTAGCATTCTATTCTATAAATCTCTCAGAAACATCCTGTGTCATTGCATTGCTGCTAGTACAGAAGTCCATTACATTCGATTTTACCACAGTGTATCAGTCTCTTTGTACGATGTTCTTTTAGCTCTGCTCCTTCCACTCTGCATCGATTCCTGGAGGTCTTTCCAGTTCACATGGAATTCTTCCAGTTTATTATTCCTTTGAGCACAGTAGTATTGGTGTCCAACAGAGATTATTGTGACTGGTTCAGAGTATGACTTTTTATTAAGTTTTTAAGTCTCTATCCTTCTTTTCCCTTTATCTGTCTCTGTCTCTTTCCTCTCTTTCAGTCTCTCTTCTCTCTGTCTGTCTGTCTCTTTCTTCTCTTAGTTTCTCTCTCAGTCTCTCTCTCCCATCTAGTCTACATTATATTTTATCTTATAGTTTATTTTATCTCTTGGAGATAATTAGATTAGCTCTGGAGGGTTTTACTCTAGGAGAAAGGTCCTAGTTCTACTTGGCTTCCTTTGTCAGCAAAGTTTAAAAAAATAGAATTTCCAAGATATTTTAAGCTTCCAGGAAATCTCTTGATTAGTAGGTGATTCCCCAGCCAACTGAATTTAGAATAATCAAATATCTATAAATTTCTTTCTCTCTCCTACTTTTAATAGCAAAACTCCAGCTCAAGAGACTACTAAAATGATCTTATTTTTAGGACTGTTGTTTAAAAAACAAATGAGCTAGTAAGCAAACCATTTAAGTGTCAAAGCAACTCTTACTAGTCAAATTTATTGCCAATTG
Source organism: Gracilinanus agilis (assembly GCF_016433145.1). NCBI lineage: Eukaryota > Metazoa > Chordata > Mammalia > Didelphimorphia > Didelphidae > Gracilinanus > Gracilinanus agilis. The sequence continues at coordinate 274,729,799 of NC_058134.1, read as the reverse complement.
CTTTAGGCAATAAAACAAAAAGAAAAATGGTAGGTGGTTTCTCTGAGAAGTTGGGAAACCATCTTCTTCCCTCTTCTCCATTTATTAAGTTCCCATTGTGTGGTTAGTAATCATATGTGCCAGGTACTGTACCAAGCACTTGTAAATATCATCTCATTTGACCCTGGGATGTAGGTACTATTATTAGAATCATTTTACAGTTGAAGAAACTGAGAAAAACAGGAAAAATGACTAGACTATGATAACATGGCTAGTAAAAATATTGGAGGTCATATTTGAAATCCAGTTCTCCTGACTCCAAGCTTCTGTCTACTGTATCACCTAACTGCCTCTATTATGCTAATAGGAGAAATATCCTCTATTAGGTCGATTAATATGGTTTCTAGAACTCTTTTGCAATTATAGAAGAAATGTAATTTATCTGATCATAGACAGAAGATTTGATTATTAGTTATAAAATGACATGAAGTCAGAAACCAGAAAAATAAGAGGTAAAAGGACAGATTTCAGGACTGTGTTAAGGAAAACGCATAATCCTGTACTCTTCCTTATTGGTGCTGAAAGGAGTAAATTCACTGATTAGAGAAACATCTTGGATGCAGAAAATCAGAAAACTCGCTAAATGAAGTGACTGTTTTTACTGAGATGTTATGCCTAGTAAGAGATTGCTTAGTCAAGTACAATGTGAATCAATTCAGTTTAGCAGTGGAAACATCTGTTCAACACAAAATCTATGATTATTAAACACAAAATCTATGATTATTAAAGAACTTTTATGGACAGTTCCTGAGACAGAAAGAGTACATTGAGGCGTAGCATTGCAGAGTTGCATTATCCCTAATATGTGGATTTTCCTCTCTCATACTACCTTATAGTGTGCTGTGGTTGAGAGTGACCCCAAGTTATATGTGAATTGTAATATATTTAGTATTTCTGCATTTCCTTTAAAATGTGAACTTTATCATATATATTTTAATAAATTATGTATGTGTGTAAATATATAGCCTAATTTCTAAGTAAATTGCTATTTTTAAGAGGTAAACATCTTCTCATTTTGAATCCATGGCTTTATGTAAATAGAAGCCCACTGATGGGGGTTTGACAGCTGAATTGGTGACTAAGGTAAAAAGGTATTGTTCCTGAGACAGTTTGAGTATAACTGTTCAGGAAACCTGGACATGCTAGTGTGAGGGCAGATTGGAGTGAGCAAGCTAGCTCAGAGAGTGAGTAGGTGTCCAGACTCCCTCTGTGAGAGTGGATCAAATCAAAACTTGCACCTATTTCATGAAAATAATTTATCCTTTAACCTTGGGTTACCAACCAGAAATCTTGCTCTGCCATAGACAGCTGCTTAAAATTCCTATTCCCTCATGAGTATGGTTATTGCCAATGCCTACCCTCTAACTCTATCTCCCACATTTCTGTATTCAATCAAAATAACACATTTTAAAATTTTAATTATTTTAAATAATTTTAATTTTAAATACTTATGGATTAATGTCTCTCAGTCCCCAAGGAAACTCTCAGGCTCAAAAGGAGTCTACTTCCCCTCTCTGAAGGAGAAAAAATATGGTATAAGAGAGGATGAGAGAGGAAAAAGTTTGGAAGATTTGGAATCTTATTGAGATTATTGTAGAGAGTCAATCAGAGAAGGGGAGGGGGGAAGATTTCCATGCAGCAGTGAGAGCTCAATCGAAAAGAGAACAGATCGACATAGTTAGATGACTTCCTTTAGATACAGTGTATAAATAGGAATGGAAAAATTAGATGGAACCCGATATGGTATGACCGACCCGTCATAGGAAAAGGGGCAAGGAATTCAAGGATAGTTTGTGATTGAACTGATCAAAACAAGAAAAGTTGTGAGGGATGTGAGACGGGAGCAGAAGTAATAGATTGGAAGAAGAGGTAGCTGTAGAGGGACTGGAGCTCAAATCCCAGATTCTAAGAGCTTGTGGTAGTTCTGTTACTCTGCCTACATGGGTCACTCGCTTCTACAGATCCAAAAGCAGGAGGGGTAACCTCGGGAGTCAAGGTTGGCACCTCCTGCCAGGGAAAGATGATTATTCCTTCCAGATTTCTTAAATGATTGTCTCATTGGGACATAGCCAACGACTCAGAACCTTTAACTTGTTTAAAGTTGGCTTTAAACTATTTTTCTAGTTTTTATTCCATACTCCTCCCTTTTTTGTGCTCTTTATAACTGCCAAATTAACTTAATAGCTCGTCCCCATGCCTGGAATACACATCCTTTGCTTGTTGCTAACCTATATCAGAGGTGTTAAACAAGAGATCTTTGGGCTACATCCCCCAAATTGGCAAAACTAGCTTAAAATGTAACTGGGAAATATTTAACAAAATTTAAAAAATACAACAAAATATGGACATGACATTTAAAACCTGCCAATATGCAGACCAAAGGATCTTAAATATGGATTAGTTATCCCTGTTTCTATTTAAGTTTGGTACCATTGGCCAACGTAAACTATTTTCCAATTCTCCCAGCTGAAAATAATTTGGTTTCTACAAACAAACAAACAAACAAACAAACAAACAAACAAACAACATCCCCACCCCCTCCAGTTACATGTAAAAACAATTTAACATTTATTTAAAAAAATTTTTTTGATTACCAAGTTCTCTCCCTCCTTTCCTCTCTTCCACCTCTTCCCCTCACTGAGACAGTAATCAATCTGATATAAATTTTACATGTGTAATCATGGAAAACATTTTTTCCATATTAGTCATTTTGTGGAATACTCTACATATTTTTGTAGAGTATTTTGTTTGGATCTCTCTATTACCTATTACATTCTGCCTTAAATCATACTTAGTTATGTCATTATTCCCATTAGCATCTAAGTACCTTTGGGACAGAGGTTGAATTTATATAGAGTAGATATTTAATAAATTGTTATTTCATGTTTTATTGAATTAGACCATTTGGATTAGATCAGTATAAGTTTTGTAGATCAAGGAATATTTTTTGCACCTTAATGACATTCAGAAATGAATGACAAAGCTGTTATAAAGTAATTGCAGGTGTTAATTAGAAGTCACATGGCTAGGAAGATGAGTGGTAATATAAATGGGAGCCGTGGTGAGTAAATGATCATCAAATAATTTCCTTTTTCTCTTTAATTAAGATAACTAGGCAGCTGCAACTTCTATCGCTAACATAACATTTCATTTTCAGCACTCTTCCGAACCACTGAAATCTAATAAGACAACTTGACCTCAAGACTAGAATAATTTTCCAGTATTCAAATCTTAAAAACAAAACAAAACAAAACTCTGACATGTTTTGACTCTGCTTCCTTTGAAAAACAAATTCCTTTATTTATGATGGTAATTCAAGGGTATATTTCAAATCTTATGAATTTATTTAATAAATTCCCACCTTTCCCTCTGCCTTGCAGTGCCCAACTCTCATATTTGTTTATGCCATGACTGCTGGTTCCTATTCCTCAGTTCTCTCTCATGCCATGACCTCTACAGTAGGTCCATTCTCTTCCTTATTTTGATCACTTGACAAGCCATCTCAATACTACATTGACTTCTTGAGGCTCTTGCCCCTTTGTCCTATCTCCAATCTTGCCTTGCAATGCACAAAACTCTTTTGACTGGATCCATCACAAATTTTATGTTACATAACTTCAATTGAGGTCTCACTGCTGCTAGGAAATCTTTTTATACCTTCCTAATGAATTCACTATCCCTCTCACAGAAGTTTTTCTAAAGTTTTGTTCCATCCTTAAATCTCTCATGGCTTCCTCTATCTTTAGATAGAACCTCTACTCATATTTCACTGAAAAAACTGAGGTCATTTGCCCAGAGCTCTTCTTCTCCCCCTTCTCATTTCTCATCACTCAGATACCTTCTGCCACTATCTCCTCCTTCACCTTTCTCAAATAATGAAGCAAGTCATACCCTTCTACTTGTACAAGTGATTTTGTATTCTCCAGCCAATCACCTCCTTTATCATCCCTGCTTTCTCACTTAGCTTCAGTTTCTTTATGTCTTCTTCTCAATCACCTGCACACATGCCCATGTCTCCTCCATTCTCAAGAGAATTTTTCATTTGACCATCCCTCTGCTACTGGAGCATCTGGGTATCACAGTGGATAGAGAATTGGACCTGAAATCAGGAATAACGGAGTTTAAATGTGGCCTCAGACACTGGGAAGGTCATTTAACCCTGTTTGCCTCCATTTCCTCATCTGTCTAATGTGCCAGAGAAAGAAATGGCAAAACACTTCGGTATATTTGCTAAAAAAAATCCCAAAGGGGTCATAAAGAGTCAGACATGACTGAAACGAACTGAATAACAAAATTTTTGCTATTGTTCCATACTTCTCCCTTTTTTGACTAAACCTCCTGAGAAGACCCCATATGGCAGTGTCTCCTCTTCCTTTTCTCTCACTCTCTTAATTCTCCAAAGTCTATGTTCCAGACTCATCCTTGACATGAATCTGCTCACTTCTAAGTGAAAAAGAAATGCTTCTACAGAAGGAGACATGTGGATTTTCCCTTATCCCTTATCTCTCTATTCCTACATAAGTTTCTTAAGGTCTCTTAATTGTCAGATCCAATGACCTTTTCTCAGTCTTCATTCTTTGTGACTTATCTTTATTTAGTCTCTGATTCTACTGATTATGCTCTCCTCAATACTTTCTGGGTTTCCATGACATTTATTCGCTCATGGTTTTCTTAACCATCTGACGTCTTCTTTTCAGAGTCTTTTGCTGGATCTTTATCCAGGTCAATCCTACTAACCATGGATATCCCATAGAGTTCTGTCTTAGGTCCTATTCCCTTCTCCCTGTATACTATTTCATTTGGTGATCTCATCAGCTCCCAATGGATTCAATTATTATTTCTATGCTGATGCTTCTCAAATCTACTTATCTAGTCTTAACCTCTCGGTTGACCTTCAGTCTCTCATCTCAGGCTTCCTATTGGACATATAGAATGGGATGTCCCATATGTCCAAAATGGACTTTACTGGCTTACCACTCAAGTCCTTTCCCCTTCCAAAGTTATCTATTACTATTAAAGGGCACCACCATTTTCCTGGTCCTCTAGGTCCTTCCTGTTCGTCTCACTTTTTCTCACTCTCATATCAAATCTGTCACCAAAGACTTTAGATTTTATCTTCATAATGCCTCTTATGTATGCCTTTTTCATTCATCTGACACTGCCCCCTACCCTGGTACAAACTCTCATCACCTCATCCTTGGAATATTGCAGTATCCTGCTAGGGGATCCACCTGCCTCAAATTGCACCTGCTTTCTATTGCGGGTCATTCTGTACTCTATGTCAAAGTGATTTTCCTAAAGCGTAGGTCTGATCATGTCATCCTATTCTTCTCAGTAGAGTCTTGTGGCTCCCTACTACTTCCAGGGTATAGAAAACCCTTTGTTTGGTGTTCAAAACTCTTTATAACTCTGTCTCACCTTTACTTTTCAGTCTTCATATACCATGCACCAACTCCTCTACTTACTCCTTTTTCTTCAATCCATTGGTACTAACCTCCCTGCTTTTCTTTGGAAAAGAACCACTTTATCTCCAACTTTGGGCATTTTCAATGGCTGTTCCCCATATTTGAAATGTTTTTCCCTACTCATCTCCACCTACTGGCTTCCCTGAATTCTTTCGAGTACCAGCTAAAGTTCCTCCTCCTACAGGAATCCTTTTCTGATCTGAATAAATACTCATGTCTTCCTTATGTTGATTATTTCAAATTTATCCTATAGATAGCTTGCTTTTACACAATTATCTCTTCCTTCAGACTGTGAATTTTTTCAGAATAGGCATTAAGTTTTGCCTTTCTTTGTATACTTACTTGGAACATAGTGGGATCTTAGTAAATGCTTATTGACTGATTGACATTGGAGAAGACTAGTATCATTCGTACTAAACTGAAATAATTATCTCTGGTGCTGGAATGATTATTTGGGATAGAGGCAAGGGTATGGAATAGAGAGAGTGGGAAGAGAGCAGGAGACTTAAAAATAAGACCATTGAGATAAATATGATTCGAGATGAAACTGATCCAAACTGATATTCTCACCATTTTCTGCCCTAGTTCAAGTATTAATTCTATTCTTTGAGGGTTTTCATTATTTCTCTGACCTAAACATGTTTAGAAATCTATAAATAACACTGAAAACAACTAAAGTAATCTCAATGTATTTTTAGTTCATAAACTGTATTAAAAAAGAATGGAAAAATCATACAAAAATTACCATTTCATTTTTTTTCTTCCTATAAATCAGCTAATCATCACTGACAAATATTCCAATTTGGTTAGACCACATATGGATGGAGCACTGCATTTAGTTCTTGGTGACATAGCTTAGAAAAGATATTGCTGATGGGTTTGTACTCCAAAGAGACAAGAAGGAAAAAGGCTTGTACAAAAATATTTATAACTGCACTATGTGGTGGCAAAAAATTTGAAAATGAGGGGATGTCCATCAATTAGGGAATGGCTGAACAAATTGTGGTATCTGATGGTGATGGAATATTATTGTGCTGAAAGGAATGATGAACTGGAGGAATTCCACGTGAACTGGAAAGGAGCAGAGCCAGGAGAACATTGTACACAGAGACTGATACACTGTGAGACAATCGAACATAATGGACTTCTCTAGTAGCAGCAATGCAATGATCCAGGACAATTCTGAGGGACTTGTGAGGAAGAATACTATCCACATCCAGAGAAAGAACTGTGGAAGCAGAAAAGCAGAAGAAAAATATATGATCGATCATAAGTTTGATGGGGGTGTGATTAGGGTTTTAATGTTAAAAGATCACTCTACTTCAAATATGAATAACATGGAAATAGGTTTTGAACAATGATACATGTATAAACCAGTAGAACTGCTTGTCAGCTTCAGGAGGGGAGAGGAGAAAATGGGGGGGGGGGAGAAGGGGGGAAATCATGAATCATGTAACCATGGAAAATATTCTAAATAAAAAATACTTTAAAAAGATATTTTGAGGACATTTATAAAAAACAAAGTTTTTTATATGAATAAAAATTTTGAAAAAAAGAAAAATGTTGAGAAGCATTTTTAAGAAGAATGATTTTTACTAAGATAATTTGAAACCATAACATAGGAGCAGAGCTACAAATAGTAATGTTTACCTTGGAAGTAAGTAACTGAAAACTAAAAGGAGGGGTCCTCACCTGGGGTGTGCTCCCCAGAGAGAGCAAATAAATATAAAACACAATTAAACATTATTACAGCTAGCATTTACACAAGGCTTTAAAGTTTGCAAAAATCTTTATAAATATGATCTTATTTTATCCTCATGACAACACTGGCAGGTAGGTGCTATTATTATTATTTTAAACCCTTATCTTCCATTGTAGAATCAATACAATATTGGTTCCAAGGCAGAAGAGTGATAAGGGCTGTGCAATGGAGTTTAAGTGACTTGCCTAGGGTCACATAGTTAGGAAGTGACTGAGGTCAGATTTGAACCCAGGATCTCCTATCTCTAGACCTGACTCTTAATCCACTGAGCCATCCAGCTACCCCCAGAAAGTAAAGGTTTAAAAAAATACGGAGAGGGATGAACAGCACAGACAATTGGGGCCCTTTTATACTTAAAGCTATGATACTGTGAATTAATTTAAATCTAGTTTCTTTTTTTTTTTTTGAGGGGGGCAATTATACCTTTGATTTGTATTAGTTTAAGGATTGTCCAGCAAGGAAACTGTCTTGAGTGATACAGATCAGCAATTTTTCTGCAACTTTGTCTTTGAGAGCTGCCTTGGATTTGGAGGCACTAATAAACCTAAGTAATCTGGGTCACACAGTGTTGTCAGAGACCAGGCTTGTCCCCAGGTCTTCCCAACACGGAGACCAGCTCTTCATTCACTAAGGAATACATCATCTTCTACTTCCATTCCATTCTATTTAAAATGTGAGACTTACAAAAATTTGGTTTCCATGCAACTTTTTCAGGGTAGTTTTTATTGCCTAAGAAGAGATACAACCAGCTATGTAGTGCCCTTCCTAATAAGTTGAAAATAAGAGCCTTTGCGTCAAAGGAAACTCTAATCTGAAATTTTACCTTTAGTCCTTTTCAGTTGCATTGGAAACTGCTGACATGGGATACAAAGGAAAAATGAGAGGAGATTACATCAATACCAACCCATGGTAGAGTGGTGGAATCGTCCATTGACTTTGAAAAAGACAACAAGCATCATTCCAGTTGAATCCTTTATTGGAGGGAGAGGTCAAGAGCATATTTTTATATGCTTTTTATATTCTTTATTTCCTTTTTCTCTTTCTCTTTCTTTTTTCTTCCTTTCTTTTTCTTTTAATCTAATTTAATATTCTTCACGTGAGCTTAGTTTTCCAAATGCAATTTATTGAATTTATTTTGCATTATAATAAATTAATCTTGATGAGTGGTTAAAACACGCCCCCCCCAATTTACTGATTGCTAGATACCTTCTTTTTTTTTCTGTCTTTCTGACCTGAGCCCTGGCACTGCTGGAGCAGAGACTAAAATTAAATTGAGTGCACCTGAAACATTCTGGGAATAGACAAATGAAAACAATTGTGAGGAGACAAGACCAATGGTGGACCCAGCATGCCTGCAAATCCTATACACCAGTGATTCCCCAAGTGGGTGCCACCGCCCCCTGGTGGGTGCTGCAGCGATCCAGGGGGAGCGGTGATGGCCACAGGTGCATTTATCTTTCCTATTAATTGCTATTAAAATAAAAAAATTAATTTCCAGGGGGCACTAAGTAATATTTTTTCTGGAAAGGGGGCGGTAGGCCAAAAAAGTTTGGGAACCATTGCTATACACCATTCTCTTGGATAAAAAGCCTAGAGTTCTTGAATACTTGAAACAGAGTGGACATTGACCAACTGCAGGGGCTTTGCTGTGAGTGGTGAAAACAAAAATCAAACAACCCCCCCCCCAAAAAAAAAACCTTAGACAAATATCTTTAAGAGACAATTAACCTTTGGGGGTTTGCGACCAGTTTGCTATTAGGGGTGGCTGGGGATTGATGACTGATCTGAGGAGAATTGTCTAGTCTGGGTGAATTGATGATTTCCAACATTTCGGTTAAAGTTTTGCAAAAGACAGCAAAAAAAAAAACCAACAAAAAAACACAGACGAGGAAGAGAGAAGGAGAGGGGCTTTCTTGGTAATAGATGGACTGTGAGTAAGGATCTGTTTGGATAATCCACACCAGACCCTAGAACTAATTTGTAGTGGGCGCTGGCCAGGTTCTTCCCTTCATGAAGACCTGATTGCTGGACATGCATCTAGAATGAGGAAATATCCCAAAGAGTGGTTGGTGTAGTAAGAATTTAACTTAGATGGGAGCAGGAAAACAAGGCCAAATAGTGGGAAAGTTCAGAAAAACAAGTTTGTAAAATAGAGACAGGGATAAAACATTACAAAAACAAGACTATAAAATAGAGGAGGGAAAAGAAGTGCCCTCAGGTCATGTAGATTCTCTCCAGTCAATAGATTGAACAAAGAGCAACCCTGTATCCAACTTTTAAGGATAAAAATGATAAGAAAGAAAATGCACCTATTGGCTAATTGTGATCAGAAGAGCCTTGATAAAGGGGACAGAGAGGAACAGAGACTCTACTACTGACTGCAACAATTATTAGGTTCAGTTTTGCATCACATATCCATATCCTGTGTTATATAACTTTATCCTTTTTATCTAAAAATAATTCTTTCTATCCTTTGTGTGGGCCACTTACAGCATTGTAATGCTCAGTTTTAGGAGGATTTCTAGAATTTATAAGATTGTTAGAATTCACAAGATGTAAGTCATTTATGCCATTGAGATGCTCAGTTTTAGAATGATTGCTGGAATTCATAAGATTGTTAGAATTCAAAAAAATGTGGGTCATTTTTATCATTGCAATGCCTAATTTCAGATGATTGCTAGAATTTGTAAGATTGCTAGAATTCACAAGATGTGGGTCATTTATGCCATTGAGATGCTCGGTTTTAGGATGATTGTTGGAATTCTCAAGAATGGTCAGCAATCTACCCAAGACAAAAGTAGAATCTGGGATGGCACCACCAAAGTGGTGTAGACCCAGGGAGAGGTGATAGTTTTTGGAGAGCCGATGACCCTGAGTATCTCTTCATATTTGGTTATACTTACTCCATCTGATTGGCGGGTGAGCACTTTATTCGTGACAAATGCCCTAATTCTTACTACTGAAGACAATAGGTGCTAATCATCATGTTCATCCATGTTGCCAAAGGAGCAACAAGAAGCATTTTGAAAAACTCAGATATTATATGGAGGATGTTCCATTTAGTCCCAGTGCAAGAAAGAAGGGACCCATTGAGACAATACTATGAAGGGAAAAGGGAATCCTATTGTAAACCAGAGGAAAGACAAACTGTTAACCATTCTCTTATCTACACTCACATCTGAACTTGTGTAAACCACGAAGTTGGAGTTTGGGGCCAATTCTGGGCTTGTGTTTTTTTAAGGTCCTAAACTGGAAGAAATTTCTCCTCAGCTTTCCTCAATCATAAAACAAAGGGCTTGCAATATGTGATTGCTAAGTCCTCTTCTTGTCCAGGAGGAGATTCTGTTCCCAGCTTTAGGGCTGACTTTGAAAATAGTTATTCCACATAATTGAAAATAGTTAATTTGCTCAAGTCAGCTAAATCTAATATTGTTGGTTTCTGTGTTCTTGAGATGAAGACCAAGGGCAGAGAAAAAAAATGAAATATTGTTTTACATACTTCCAATATGTTCCAAGAGGTAGGTGCTGATAGCAATCAACTTTAACATCTGTTTTTTTTAAAGACGTATTTATGCTTCTTGTTTTGTTCACTGAACAAAGATAGCTCTTGACTCTGACACTGAACCCTCATCTCTCTGTACCAAAGATAAGCAATTAAGCAAAACTCAATGATAAAGAAATTGTGTCTGAAAATATGTGTAGCATTTCACACCTGAGATCCCTTTCCTTTCTACAGAGGGATGGAAATGCATTTTCTTATCTCTTTTCTGGGATTGATTGACCATTAACAATTTATCAAGACCATTTCATTGGCTCTTTAGTTTTGTTTTTATTTTTCATTTTTATAGTCATTGTGAATATTGTTCTTTTGCTTCTGCTTGGCATTGAGAACTCATTCTTCCCTCTCTAGATCTTGACATCTGAGAAGATTTAATTCCTTATCCTTATCATTGAAAATACAAGTCCCTTGAGACAGTGATCTCTGTACATTATATTATTTTTTTTCCTTTACCATTTTTTATTTCTTTTTTTAAAATTTTTAAACATTTATTAATATTCATTTTTAACCTGTTTACATACTTTATGCCCCTACTTTCCCCTTCACCCCCTGCTCTCCCCCCACCCATGGCCGACGCACATTTCCACTGGTTTTATCATGTGTCCTTGTTCAGCGATCCAGGGAAGCGGTGATGGCCACAGGTGTATTTGGGGGAGGTGAATAACTGTAAGAGGGTGGTGATAGTATGTGACAGGGGGTGCTAAGTAATATTTTTTCTGGAAAGGGGGCGGTAGGCCAAAAAAGTTTGGGAACCAATGGTTTGGAAGGAAGAAGTATTCCCTTCCACTTCTCTGGCTCCCAATCTTAAAAGGAAGCATCATCTCTTCTTTTTTATTATATCTTGGATAATTTTTTTTAACCCTTGTACTTCGGTGTATTGACTCATAGGTGGAAGATTGGTAAGGGTGGGCAATGGGGGTCAAGTGACTTGCCCAGGGTCACACAGCTGGGAAGTGGCTGAGGCCGGGTTTGAACCTAGGACCTCCTGTCTCTAGGCCTGACTCTCACTCCACTGAGCTACCCAGCTGCCCCCAATCTTGGATAATTTTATTTGTAGATTCATGGAATTTTAGAATTTAAGAGTTGGAAGGACCTCTTAGCACCTCTCTAGGTGCTATCTTAGAACCCTTACAGGGGCACCATCTTCTTGTCTCCTTATACTTCCATAAAGTGTGATATTCTTTCAAATTGCCACTCTTGGCTCTACTGGGAGGAGAACACTAGAAAAAGCAACAAGATCCAAAATCCCAGAACTCACTAGAAAATCAACTGTTAATTTCAAACTGAAATTTCCTTTAATTTAGGGGGAAATCAAAGGACTAAATTAATCTGCTACCATCTCACTTTGGAGAATTTGCAAAATATTATAATCAATAAGATTCTCAGGAACCATCAGTTGTGACAGAATCTTAACTATTTAGATACAGAGTCTGTGCTCTGTCCCATGCTACTTTCATCTAGACATCTTGCTCTCATTGCCTCTGCCTATTTTGCGACTCCCTATTCACAAATAATAAATTATGCATATCAGAAACATTAAAGATTCATCAGATTTTATCTAAACATCCTTCAAACTAATTAAACAGAAATTATAAATGCCACTTTAAAATTATTTTATTCATTTCATTATTTCCCATTTACATATATATTTTAAAACAATCATTTATTCAGTTTCCCCTCCTCCTCCCCACACCATAGAAGGCAACATCTGGCAAAATATATCGATTATGTCTTTTGTGTTTCCATTTCTCTATTCATTCTCTGGATGTGAACATTCACATATTATTCTTCAAATATGAAATCTGTTGCTGTATTGATGTTCCCTCAGTTCTACTCATTTCACTCTTTATCTCATATAGTTCTTTCTGTGCTTTTAAAAAATCAATCTACTTGTCATTTCTCATGGTGCAATAGTATTCCATCACAATCATAGACTACAATTGTGTAGCCATTCCCCAACTAATGGACATTCTCTTGATTTCCAGTTCTTTGCTAGCATAAGGATAGCTTCTATAAATATTTTGTAGTAGAGTAGAACAAACATACCACAAATCATTCTGCTCTACTGATCTACCTTCCAATTTCTTTTTTTTTTAACCCTTGTACTTCGGTGTATTGTCTCATAGGTGGAAGAGTGGTAAGGGTGGGCAATGGGGGTCAAGTGACCTGCCCAGGGTCACACAGCTGGGAAGTGGTTGAGGCCGGGTTTGAACCTAGGACCTCCTGTCTCTAGGCCTGACTCTCACTCCACTGAGCTACCCAGCTGCCCCCCATACCTTCCAATTTCTTAACAAATATTAGATAGTTTTGATAATTCCTGCTTTATAACATGGTTTCAATTTGGTACTGCTAGACCTCCTTCCATTATGTTTTTCATCAATTCTTTTGCTATTGTTGATCTTTTGTTCTTCCAAATGAATTTTGTTATTTTTTTCTAACAGTATATTTTGGTAATTTGATTGGGATGGCATTGAATAAATAGATTTGTTTAGGTAGGATTGTCATTTTAATTATATTGGCTTTGTTCATCCATGAACAATTTCTATTTCTTCAATTATTTAAAACTGACTTTATTTGTACAAAAAGTCTTTTATAATTATGTTTGTGTAGTCCCTGGTATCTCCCAGGTATTCTATGGTTATTTGACTAGGAATACTCCCAGGTATTCTGTGGTTATTTTAAATGCAATATTTCTTTCTATCCCTTCTCATAGGGCTTTGATAATAATATATAAAAATGCTGATGATTTATGTGGGTTTATTTTATAACCTGCTACTTTATTAAAATTATTGATAGTTTCACCTAATGTCTTAGTTGAATCTCTATGATCTTTCATGTGTCCCATAAGATAGTCTGCAAAAAGAGGTAGTTTTATTACTTCTTTGCCCATTCTGATTCCTTCAACTTCTTTTTTATTCCTATTTCTAGAATTTCTAATACTATATAATGGGCATCCTTGTTTCACTCCTGACCTTATTGGGAAGGCTTCTAGATTATTCTCATTACAAACAATAAATTTAAGTTCTCTATTTTTTTAAACTCTTACTTCTTAAACTCTTACCTATCATAGAACCCTTACAGAGGCACCATCTTCTTGTCCAGGCTTTCTCTTTATCCTTCCATAAGGTGTGACATTCTCTCCAATATTAGAATTGATACTAGTATTGGTTCCAAGGCAGAAGAGTGGTAAGGGCTATGCAATTGGGATTAAATGACTTGCTTAGGGTCACTTTTTTCCCTTAGGTCACAGCTAGGAAGTGTCTGAGGCTAGATTTGAACCCAGGACCTCCCATCCCTAGGTATGGCTTTCTATCTAACTGCCCCCACTTCATATCCATTATTCCTTATTAACCAAAAGTAAAGATATTAATGTACTTTTGATATTATGTCAACACAGAGAAACTTTGACCAATTTTCCATGTCTGTGTTCATGTTCTCTCTTGAAAAAATCTCTCCTTCAGGGTGAAAGGAAAATGAAATCTTTTTAATGCATGAGATCCAGAGATGTACTTGTAAACATCTAAGAACAGACTGAAAAATGTACAGACAAGACATGTTAAGTCTTCATTATTAGCATTTCCTCCATCACTTTCTTTAGACTAGAAAACCAACAAGGCAATAAATCAAGCCCTGATTTATAACATTTCCATATTACAGAAGTGTAAATACTTGCATCAAAAAACTTAACAATCACCTTTTACAGACCAGTTGGAGCTGGCTTTAGTCCACCCCTGATACATCCCCTCTTCTACCCATAGATCGTAGCAGACTCAGAATTCTGTACCAACCAACAGAGCATCATTTCCCAGTGTGCATTTCTTCTTGTCTGAGAGAGGTACCAACAGCTACATTTTCCTTTCCCTGGTTAGGAATTTTGCTGTCTTTTGCAAAATCAACCATAGTATGCTTAACATCTGGAATTAAACTTCAAGACATTAAAATAAGCATCAGCACTTAACAGAAAAGGATGATGAACCCAGTGTCTCAGGCAATCACAGCTGCCATTCAAAGCAAAAATGAAAGAGACCTGTAAACCATCACCTGGCAGGCTACTACAGTGACTTTGGGTCTAAATTACACATGGTATATATCCCATGGCTCTATCACAGCTGTACATGCATATTTATGGAACACGAGCAAATAGACATAACAGCAAAGCAAACACAATCATAGCAGCAGGAATAAAAAATAACAAAATATGTAGAAACGGCAACATATGTGCAATTAAGCAAATGGCAAAACTATGCCTAGTGAACGAAGAAGTATAATGACAATACCTGTGTGAGACAAACCGATGTAAATAAGTGGAGATGAGAAACTTTAAAAAAGCATATTCGAATATGATGAGATTAACATGTATATCAATGAATTTGTGCAATTACAGGCAAGGCTTGTTTTCATGGGTAAACACTGGTATCTTTGTTTGGTTCCAGTTTTTTTCCCCCCATTTTTTCCCCATTTTTTTCCATTTTCCATTTTTCTCATTTTCTTTGGGATATTGCAAGTTAGTCTGTCAACAGTGGACTAGGCTTGGTTTTCTGGTGTCTTGCTTATCTGTTCACTCCTATACCTCTGTTATGTGAAAGCTTGGACTGATCGTATTTCTAAGAAACATAGCCCTGCAATCCAGAGCCTTACATGGATCCAGGCTGGTGAGCAGGATTACTATGTCCTCTTGAATGTATTCTCCACAGCTGAAGTACTAGGAGAAAAGATACTGTTCCTGAATTGTTATTTCTTTTTTGTTTATTCATTTATTGTTACTAAGCTGTTGTCATTGTCATACCATCTTTACATGACTGGCAGGTGGTCCAAATTGCTTTGGGTTCTTTGAATTAAGTGTTTATCAGTCTTTTCTTATCTGCTCATCAAGGAGTCTAACCAATTCAACTCTAGGTAACAAGTAGTTGTGGTAATTTAAAAAAAAACAACACAACCACCCCCCCCCCTTACTTTCTGTTTCAGAATTGACACCAAACATAAGTTCCAAGACAGAAAAATGTAAGGGCTAGACAACTGGGGTTAAATGACTTGCCCAGGTTCACACAACTAGGAAGTATTTGAGTCCAGATTTGAATCCAGGATCTCCTGTCTCTAGACCAGCTCTCTTATCCACTGAGTGTCTTGTGGTAATTATCTTTGTAGTTGTTGTTTTGTCCTTCATTTTGGAAGAGGACCAGTGATACCATGGTGTATTGTCTTGGCTTGTTCCTGAATTGGATTTAAGTGAGGCAATTAGCCAGTCATCAGTCTTTCTCTCTTCCAGAGTCATGGGAAGTCCAGTGGCAAGGTAGAAGTTAGGATGACTGGTGGACAGGATGCTGTGGATGACCTGTGCTCCACAGTGCCTGCGTTAGTCAACTTCATGGCCATTGGAACAAATTGTTCTCATCTGTACGTTCTGCCAGAGGAAATCTTCACATTCTTCCACGATACTTTAATAACCATTGGAGCTTTCTGATTTCTCACTGAATTAGGCTGTGTATACCTTGTGAAATAATCTGTCTCTATTAAAAAATATGATTTTTTTTGCTATCTCTTCCAAAAAGAGGAAAGTTAATGAAGACATCTCAAAGGATTGATAGTGCTTATATCCTCCACGTAAGTAGCACAAGTTGGTAATACAAATATCCCTTGTCCGTTGCTGGGGTTAGGGGTGAGGAGCCTCCATGATCTGGAACAACAGTGTAAAATCTTTTGGGTCTCCTTTCCTACCAGAGAAGAAGTATGAATTTTTTCTTTTTCCTTTATAGTATTAAAAGATAAACTGGAACTATGCCCAAAGGACTTTAAAAGACTGACTACTGCCCTTTGATCCAGCCATACCACTGTTGGGTTTATACTCCAAAGAGATAATAAGGAAAAAGACTTGTGCAAAAATATTTATAGCTGTGCTCTTTGTGGTGGCAAAAAATTGGAAAATGAGAGGATGCCCTTCAATTAGGAAATGGCTAAACAAATTGTGGTATATGCTAGTGATGGAATACTATTATGCTAAAAGGAATAATAAACTGGAGGAATTCCATGTGAACTGGAAAGACCTCCAGGAACTGATGCAGAGTGAAAGGAGCAGAACCAGGAGAACATTGTACACAGAGAACAGATACCCTGTGGCACAATCGAATGTAATGGACTTCTGTATTAGCAGCAATGCAATGATCCAGGACAATTCTGAGGGATTTATGAGAACAAAAGCTATCCACATCCAGAGAAAGAACTGTGGGAGTAGAAACAAAGAAGAAAAACATATGGGTTGATGCGGATATGATTGGGAATGTAGACTATAAACGTGACCTAATGCAACTATCAAAAATATGGAAATAGGTCTTGATTAATGACACATGTAAAACCCAGTGGAATTGCGCATTGGCTATGGGAGTGGGATGGGAGGAGGGGAGGGAAAGAACATGAATCATGTAACCATGGAAAAATTTTCTCAATCAATAATATAAAATTCAAATGTCAAAAAAGATAAAAGATGTTGATTATTATACAATGCTATATATATATTTTACACATTTCTGAGTTTCTAAACTTTTTCTGTATTGTCTGCTGGCCTTCACATATCATTTGTGGCTTCTGCAAAATTCCTCTAAAATTTTCATTTAATTTCTTACGCTGGCCTGTGACATTGAAACCATGATGGGGAAAGTCAAGATATAGAAGGAATACCTTTACTTAAAGGAAAAAAAATCCAATGGCTACAAGTCTCAAACTTATTAATATCATCTGTATCTATTTGGGGTCAATAAAATCTGTTTCTCACTAGTTACAAGATCCTCTCTTGATCCACATCTCAAAGACATTATGTAAAGCTTTCATGGCTATAGAGTGACATGATCTGGGTATCACTAATTGCTTCCTGATTACTTTGTGTGGAAAAGTGATGGTCCAGTCCAGTACATTGTACAGTTTAACTTCTGGCATTGTTTAAATAGGTGCTTCCAATGGGCTGGCATTGGGTCCTTTTGCATCATTTCCTTTTTTCTTGGTTTATGTTGCTTCTTTCAGTTCTTCATCCAACATAAGCTCTTGTCCAAACACAGCTAAGGCAAAGAAAGTTGCTTCAGTGAAGCAAGGCTCACACCTCCAGTTGTACCTTCATTTAAAGTTTTTTTTTTAATCCTGAACTGATTAAACAACAAATAAAATGAGCATTTCCTTGTAAATTGCAGAAGAAAAGGAAAGGATTATTAAAAAAAAACTGCGAATCTCTATTACATAGAAGTTGCTTTTGTTTTTAAACATATGATAAATTCAATATGCAATTTAGAAAGCTGTCCTACTTGTCTATGATTCTTTCTGGTCTTCCTTCTGTTCTCTTTTTATTTGGGAGAGGGAGAAATGCTATTTCTAGTCCCCCTCTTCCTTTCTCTTCCCTTTATTTGAAAACAAAAATGCTTATAAAAATATATACATGTACTTAAATATATGCATGTATTCATATATTTGTTTTGCTTAAATTCAGATATATGCCTTTGTGTATGACATATCTATACATATGTAAATATGTCTATTTTTATATACATGTGTATATTCATTCAAACAAAACAAATTCCTATACTAGCTATGTTAAAAAATATACATTTTATTTTGCAACTTGAATCCATCATTTCTCTGAAAGGAGGTGGGTAGCATGCTTTATTGTCAGCACTCTGTAATGATGATTGGTCATTGCAATGATCAGAGTTCTTAAGTCTTTAAAATTCTTTCCCTTTACATTGTTATTTTATAAATAACTGGTTCTCTTGGTTCTACTCATTTCATTCTTCATCAGTTCATATAAGTCTTCCCAAGGTTCTCTGAAACCAGTCCTATCATGATTAATTAGGGAGCAATAATATTTTACTACATTAATATACCATTATTTATTTAGCTGTTGCCCCCAAATGATGTTGCCATTTACTTGAAATCCAGCTCCTTATGTTCATTTATCTTTCACTTTTTTAGATATCATCATAACTTCAGTCTGAAGTGGTCCTTTCTTCTTCTCAAGCTAGTAAAACTCTTTATCAAAGTAAGAAGTAAACAAAAATTTGAAAAGTTGTACAGATTAGAGAAGGGAACGAAAATATTTATTGTACCTACTAAGTGCCAGTTATGGGCGCTAGGCATTTCACAAATATTCTCTCCTTTGCTCTTCACAACAACTTTGTGTGGTAGGTGCTATTATTGGCACATTTTATTATATTATTATTATTATTATTATTATAATATACATTATCCACTTCACAATTGAGAAGACAGAAGTAGGCAGAGAAGTCACAAGGAGTCACAGTGGTAAGAGTCTGAAATTGGATTTTAACTCAGGTCTATCCTGCTTCCAAATTTAATACTCTATTCACTGCACCATCTAAATATCTTAATTTATTATTTATAATATCAATTGATTAATATAATATATTATATGATAGAAATATTATTTATTATTCTGTTTAATTGAGATTTTAATTATTACAATCCAGATCTGGGTCACATGTGCCAAAAAAGGAGCCAGAGAAGGGCATTCAAAGTCCTTCATAATCTAGCCCCATCCTACCTATCCATTTACATTTTATCCCCAAATCTTCACTCTTTGAGGCCAGTGATTTTGCCCTCCATCTCTCAGCTATGGGCATTCTTTTTGGCTGTTTTCACGTCTGGAAAAAAATCCTTCCAGTGGTCCAACTAATGACCTCTTTGGCTTCCTTTGAGATCTAACTAAAATACCATTTTCTACAGGAGTTCTTCTTAACTCCAGGGTCTTCCCTCTATTCATGATCTTTTAGTCATCCTGTGCATAGCTTACTTTGTGTCTCCATAGTTAGATTATAAACTTCTTGAGAGCAGGGTCTGTCTTTTCCTTCTTTTTAATCCCAATGTTTAGCCAAGTCCCTGGTACACAAAAGGCACTTGATAAATGTTTAGTGGTTGATTGTTCCAAAGCATATTATGACCAAAGAAATGATAGAGAAAATGAATCTGATGTCTTGGAAATAGTAAATATTCCTGATAAAGACCCAACTAAACAGGAGATGAAGCTGAAATGTTAGCTATCATTCTTTTGGAATCGTTGTTCTGTGAATTCATCCGAATAGATTGAATAAGTAGTTTATTTGTGCCTTGAGCTGGATTATATTCTTTGTTACAGTCAGAGTTTGTTGGAATCAAGAATGTAGTCTTAGGAAATTCACTTTAGGAGGGGTAAAAAATCATTGCTTGATGTGCAACAGAAAAGCTGAGCCTTCTCTTACTTTTTTATCAACTGAAATTGGAAGGTAGATTTTTGGTTTTTGTGCTCAAATGGAATATGGCAAACCAGGTTTATTTTAGGAGGAGAGACAGGTCGTGCATGGGCTATTCTTTATACTAAAGAGAATTCTTCATGTGGAGTTATAAAGAGCACAGAAGATGGAATTCAATAGATGTTTTCCTTCTTTGGAATAAATTAATGTCGCTTCTGGTAGCCAATAAAATTTGAGATAGGTCTCACATTCCCTAAAGGAAAAGTAATTTTGGAGGCTGTTTTGTTCATGAAATCTGTATCTCTCTAATGGATAATAGAAATAATCCCCAGAGTAAGAGCTTCCACAGCCCTCTGTAAAGCTGCCATTGGCTCTTTAGTGTAGTTAGGATGTTTGTAAACCCTGACCTTGGAACGACTGGGACTTGGCCATGATTGAGAGTTTTTTCCATTTTGTTGTAGTAACATCTGAGTAGCTCCGCCAAAGTCCTACTCTGGTGCCTTGTTTTGTCAGAATGATCCAGAATTCACTAAGGGTAGGAGAGTGAAATGTGGATTCTGGCAAGATCTACCATGCTGGAAGAGTTTTGAATAGGGCACCAGTAGACCAGAGAGTGTTTCCTCCCCAAGGACCAATGGAGGAAGTATGGAAGTATAGAAGTATGGAAGAGATAATAGCAGCAAATTATCCAGTAGGTAATAAAGGGTTTGGCCATGAAAGAGATAAAAGGGGCAGATAGGTGGTCCAGTGGATAGAGAACCAGGCTCAATCTTCTCAATCTTCTTGAGTTCAAAGCTGGCCTCAGACACTTAGTAGCTGTGTGCTGTTGGATAAGTCAATTAACCCTGTATGCCTCAGTTTCCTCATCTGTCAAATGAACTGGAGAAGGCAATGGCAAACCACTCCTGTGACTGTGGAGAAGTCACTTAACCCTGTCTGCCTTAGTTTCCTCATCTGTCAAATGAGCTGGAGAAGGAAATGGAAAGCCACTCCAATATCTGTGCCAAGAAAATCCAAAATGAAGTCCCAGAGAGTTAGAAATGACTGAATACAATGTATTAAGAATCAAGTATAATACATCTTTGCAAATGTTTTTTGAATTTTATGGAAAAGAGATTAACTATCATGTAAACATGGAAAAGTATTTTTAAGAATTAAAAAAAGAAAAGAAAAGAAAAGAGGTTAGCAAACAGCAACTACTGTAATTCATGGCTAGGCCTAGAGACAGGAAATCCTGGGTTCAAATCTACCCTCAGATACTTCCTAGTTGTGGCACCCAATTGCCTAGCCCTTACTGCTCTTCTGCCTTGGAATGAGTATTTAGTGTTGATTCTAAGACAGAAGGCAAGGGTTTAAATAAAAGAAACAGAAACGAATAAAACAATTTACCTAGGTTCTCCATTTCCCCTTTCTACTTCCACAATGAAAGTAGAAGAAAAAGAGGAATGAGATGTTAGGAACTGTAGTTTGTGGATCTTTCACAGATATTAATCATTGTGAGCTCTTTGACCAATAACAAAATAAACTATTCTTAGAGAATCTAAGCTACATTGATATTTGGTACTCTCATCATAAATGGATCTAGAAGACCTGAAAAAGTTACAGCTAAATGGAAGAATGGTTGACTTCTCCTTAGAAAGATAAAAGCAGGAGTTGAAAGTTGGTTTCAACACGAGGCCCCAAATTAATGAGAAACATCATAACCATGTTGATGCTTAGTAATATTGCTTTGTAATGTTTGTGATGGCATACCCATTGAAAAAAAAAAAAGCAAAGCTGACCTCAGTACCAGATTGAAGCTCTTAAACTTAATTTCCTGTGAGACCGTGTGCCTTGCACATGGTAATTGCATTATGGAGGGCATTGATGGAGGAAGAAAGATGGCAGAGCTATTGAGACCAAGGTACCACAAAGATGCCCTTGAAGAGTGTGTTTGAGTAGTCATGGGAACCAGGTAAACACAGCACATCATGGAAGCCAAGAAGAGTGGGGACCTAGCAGATGGTTAACAGTCTTGAGCCAAAGCAACAAGGCTAACCTCCTTTCCATATTGGAATGAGTCTTGGAAGAGATTATTTCTCAATTACTCAAAGGAAAAAGGGAGACAATTATAATTATTCAGGAATACGTAGGAGATGGTATCTCAGTTATTTGCCTCTTCATTTTGGTTTCAGTGAAGTAATTTAATATGATAAATACATCACTTGCCTTTTTCAATATAGCATGGTGGGCAACTGAATATTTAGCTGATAGGATTTCAGCCTCTGTGGGAAAATATACATGGTGATGTAAATTATCATCTCAAATACCTGCCCCCATATTGAAATTATATTAAATGTGAACCTACAAATGGGGAATGGTACATGGGTTAAAAGTATAAGGAACATTTTTTAAAGCATAAAGAGGAAGCTAATATGTCAAAATCTGTTTCAGGGATGAAAAATTAGAACAACTCTAATAATAACCTGACAACAACCTAAGTTAGCGTATACCTTGATAGTTAGTGACTTTGATTTGAAGGTAGGCACAGGGGAGGACATTGAAACATGCTTTGAAAAAATATGATTTAGGACTAAGCAATAGAAGAGGTCCAAATTTTGTAATTTATTCAGAGACTCTAATCCTGTGTATTGTGACCTTTTTATTATCATAGTAAAAGGAAAACTTGAGAAAAAAGAAACCCATGGGAAGGTTGGTAGATTAGACTGGTGTGCTCTGGATTTAGTCTTTACATTTAAAATTTAGAAACTTGATGCTGTACATTTACCCAGGAATTCAGAAAGGCTTGGACTTTGGTGAGTTGATTCTCACTGACCAAATGTACAAGGAGCAAATATATAAACCAGTAATACTGAAATTACATACACATATATGAGTGTGTGTATCTATCTTATCTATCTATCTATCTATCTATCTATCTATCTATCTATCTATCTGTGTGTAGGTATGAGCTAGATGGTACAGTGGATAGTTTGCTAGGACTGGAGTCAGGAGAAACAGAGTTCAAATTTGTCCTCAGATACTTACTAATTGTGTGAGCTGAACTAGTTACTTAATTCTGTTTGCCTCAGTCTCCTCATCTGTAAAATGGACTGGAGAAGGAAATAGTAAACCACTCCAGTATCTTTGCCAAGAAAATCCCAAATGAGGTCATGGAGAATCAGACATGACTGAAAGTACTGAACAACAAAAAAAAAATATATTGAGGAATATTTAGTCACATGTATTGGCAAGAATTTGTCATTGCATTTTTTTTCTCTGCAGGGAAACCTACTTTAGGAAACATAATTAAGATAAGAAGAGTTCTGTGTAACTATATTTAGTGGACATGGCCAAAATAAATGCATTGAGTGCTTTACAGAGATCTATGGTGGGAATTTGGTGAGTCCTTCTTTATTTAAAAAAATAAATAAGTATATAAATTAGGAATGGGAGTGGTTTATTAGTCTTCCTCACCTCTTAGCTGTGATTGCTTTCTAAGTGAATATATTTTGTGGTGAGTTAGGAGCCACAATAGAAAATGAAAGACTACTACTCTAATATACACATATGTATATAAAACTTACCTAAGTGAAGTTATATTTATTAGAAAAAATTTTGAGGTGCAGGTAAGTGGCTCAGTAGGTAAAAACGGGAAGCCGATGGGAGGTCCTGGGATCAAACCTGGCTTCAGACACTGCTTAGCTGCGTGACTCTGGGCAAGTCACATAATCCCAATGGCCTAACCCTTACACTCTTCTGTCTTGGAACCAATATTTAGTAATAATTCTAAGACAGAAAGTAATTTTATTAAAAAATTAAAAGATAAAATAAAGTAAAATTTCAGTCCTTGGTCTCAAATGGCCAGGAATATGGTTGCTGAGGGCCCCCCCAAACATTGCCACTTTGCGTTATTTTTCTACAATCCTATAGGGGCTCTTTGGTGTAAGGCCCACTGGTATAAGTCTTTGGGATACACATCCTCAGAGTTTGTGGCAAACCTTAGTCAATCAGTCATTTAACTCTTATTAGGTGCCTACTATGTGTCAGGCACTCTGCTAAGCTTTAAGGGATTCAAAAAAAGGCAAAAGTAGTTCCTACTCCAAGCTTTTGTCTTCCTTCATATACAAAAAAGAAGCCAGACTACTTCACATGGTCAGTGTAATTACTATCAGTTTTCTTTGCTCCAAGATTTGTATGATGTAGGGTTCATGTGATTAGATACTAAATAAAATTTAACTTTATTGCTGTCCTCCATCCTGAATCTCTGAAAAGATGGTTCTATCAACCTGCAAGATAGAAGGGAATACCTTATCTACAACTTCATAACTTTTGTCAAAGAGTGAGGATAGGTATTGACTGAAATAGCCCTTACAAATTTTAATTAATAATAAATGGAGCCACTAGGATATTTTGAATCACTGCTACCACCACTGCAACAACAACTACAGTATAAAGAGATAAACCCACCCATACAAAAAAGGACAAGTAGATGAAAAATATCTGTAGCCCAGATGATGGACATTTAGAAATCTTATCTAGCCTTATGGCTAGTTGGAAGAAAGACCTCAAGGGGCAATGATTTGAGACCAAAATTAAACAAGAGGAAGATAATTGGTTAGACTGCCTTTAAATCACTTCAAAGTTCCTTTAGTGACTCCAAAACTTCTTCTAGAAACATCACTCTATATAATATCCCACTGATGCTGTCTGACTGAAACATGGAGCACAATAATTTCTGAAGAATTGTATCTGGATTCCATGCTCATAGAGGGCAATGGAGAAGTGCATGATGAGCATGAGAAGGATGCAACAGATAAGAAATGAAGAACTCTGAAGAGAAACAGGAACAAAAGATGTCATCAGAGAAATGTAGGAGAAGGAGATAGCTTTGTCATGTGGCAAATTCAGCTGCTCCACTGGTATTTTTATGGTAACAGGAGAAATCAAGGAAGGCTTCCACTATATTGGGTGGCCCCTCAATCATTGACATGGACAAGAGCTGCACAGGATGGGCAGAGATGGATGAATTGTGATCTGCATCATTGGAAGGAAAATTGATGAGATGAAACCTTCTTTTGAGCATTTAATGCTACTCTACATTTGGGGTTTTTACTGAGGAGAACTCCTTCAAATTATCAATAAAAGCAATCTCTTTCTCTTAGTGACTATCTTTGAAAGTGGGTACAGATAATTGAAAACCACATCCTTAGCTAATTATCTTAGGGAGCAAGAAGACTTGTCAACTGCTTCTTCAAAGTGATTATCTTAAACAGTTGAAAATTTAAGATGAGAAAGAAAAAAGAAAGTCAAAGCTATTTTTTGCTACCAGATTCCCTTTCTTAATTTCAACATAATTTCATGGTATTTTGTAGTCCCCAAACTGAAATGGCTATATTTTAGGTGGCTACTTCCCAATCACATGTTGTGGGAAATCTCAATTTCCTTAGTAACCTTTCTATAAATCACATTCAAAATAGTACGAATTACTCTGAGAAAGTTCTTTGTTAATCCCATGCACGGATCCTGGATTGTTATAAATTTCTTTAGCCTTGCTTGGCTAAAAAAAAAAAAAGATTCTGAGTCCTCCCAAACTAAGGACAATGGAAAGTAGATTTTCATGACATGAATGCTTAAGAGCTTATGAGAACACAGCAGTAACCTGGAAAGGGATAGTGTCTCTTTCTTCATCTTCATCTTCTTCTCTGGCTTTCTTCAAAGCCTGGCTAAAATCCCACCTTCTATAAAAAGCCTTTCCTGGTCTATCTTAATGGTAGTGCCCTCCCTTCTGTTGACTATCTCCAACTTATCTTGTATAAATCTTGCTTGCATATATTTGTTTTTGTATTTTCTTCTACATTACTGACTTCCTTGAGAATAAAGACTACCTCTTCTCTGTTTCATCAGAATTTGACACTGTATCTGGTACAAAGTAGGTATGTAATAATAAATACTTATTGACTGACTGATTGTTACTTGCATTGGAAGCTCTCTGCAATTTGAATATTCTCAACTCAGGCCCCAAAACTAGAAGGAAAGACTTAAATCTGACTCAAAGATAGCAACTTGTCCACGGTTGCATTATCCAGTGTTAGAGGTGAGATGTGAACTTAAGTCTTTCTGACTCCAAAACTGGTACTCTATTCTCTCCTAATCTTAGAATTTTTCTTGCAGAAAATATAATTCTAGTAATGAGCTTTTGAACTAAAGATTTTTTCCTTATAGAAATTTATACACTTTGTCTATGGCTTAATGGTCTCTGCCTCAAGGTCACTTTTGGAAATGTCACAGCCTCTGTTCCTTGCATGTGGCTCTAGGGAGGGCTAATGGCACTCAATTCTGCTTTAAGACTACTGTATAGTTGGAAAATCTTGAACCCCTAAAACTGCATTACCCCGGATCCCTTTCAGCATTACCCACAATGCTTTTCCCTTTGTGTAAGTTTGCATCTTCATGTGTTGGTTATAAATTCTGTGGTTCAGGCTCGCTCCTTCTCTTTTGCTTTCAGGAGCAGGCTGAATAGCTAGGTCTCTTACTTTAATTATTATTAATAAACTTTGTAAATATAATACTTGGAATATTGTATATTAATTTTAAAATCCACACTGCACCTCATCTCAACCATGATAATTCTTGAATTTACCTCTGCTGCTCTAACTTCTAGGTTCATATCTTCTTCTGCCATTGGACTTTTTCAACTGGGCATCTTGAAGACTCGTCTTGGCCAACACTGAATTTATCTTTTTTATTTTTGAATTTTTTTGAATTTTCCTTCTAAACTTTCCCCTCTTCCAAATTTCCCTGTTCAGAACACCACCATTGACCTAGTCTTCCAGATTGGAAACCTAGGTGTCATCTTAGTCTCCTCACTCTCTCTCATCTCACATAGGCATGCTGTTGGTTATCTCTAATTTACCTTGTATAAATCTTATTTCTATATATTTGCTTTTTATATTTTCTTCAATGTTACTGAGTTCTTTGATAATAAGTACAACCTCTTATCTTTGTTTCATCAGAGTTGGACAGTTTCTGGCACATAGTAGGCATGTAATTTTGCCTCTTCAACATCTCATTGATATATACCTTTCTTTTGTCTGATTTTGCCATCACCTAGTACAGGCTCTCATCACTTCATGTTGGATTACTGAAATAGCCTGCTGGTGGGCCTACCTGCCACAAGTCTCTCCCCATTCCATTCCAGCTTCCACACAGATGCCAAATTTATTTTCCTTAAAGCACATATTACTCTTATACTCTAAACTCCAATGGCTCCTTTTCATCTCCAGGATCAAATATATAACCCTCTGGTTGGTGTTCAAAGTCCTTTATAATCTATCCATTCTCCTCCTTTCTTTAGGCTTCTTTACCTTATTTCCACCTCCCATCCCTTCTATCTAGTGGCACTGGTCTCCTTGTTCTTCTCTGAAGTGGGGCAGAGTCAAAATGATCAAAATTTTGGACAAGATTCCATTCTATTTGACAATTTGTGATAGATGAGGGAAAATCACATCCAATAGAATATAAGCTCCTTGATGGCAGGGACTATTTTATTTTTGTCTTTGAATCCCCAATCCCTACCACAGTGCCTGGTATATAGTGGAGTTCTTACTATGTGTTTGTTGAATAAATGAATGAATGAATTTTTGCCTCCCATATTTTAAAGAGTTCAGAGAAAAGATATGTATGATCACATGGACTAAAATTCAATGCAAGAGTCTTCCCTGGAAGGATGGGAAACTCTCAAGGATGACATTTTATTTTATTTTATTGTCATGAAAAACCCACTTCTATATTGGTCATTGTTGTAAGAGCAAACTCATTCATAACCCAAACCCCAAATAAAACCACAAATGCACTGATGGGAAAGATGACTCCTACAGTTCTTTCTCTGGAGGTGGAGAGCATCCCCCATCATAAGTCTTTTCAAAATTATTTCAGATTATTGCATTGCTGAGAGTAGCCAAGTTTCCACAGACAATCATTAAACAATATAGCTGTTACTGTGTACATTACAGTTCTGCTTATTTTGCTCTGTATCAGTCCCTGCAGAACTTTTCAGCTTTTTCTGAAATCATCTTGTTTATCATTTCTTATAGCACAATAGTATTTCATCACTAGCATTTACCACTTACTATTCAGCCATTCCCCAGTTGATGGACAGCCTCTCAATTTCCAAAGGAATGACATTTTAGAGCCACTAAAAGACCTGTAGAGACATGTTAGAGAGAAATTATTTTGAAAAGAAAAAAAAGATGTCTAAAGATGCCAATATGGATGGACAGAGAACTCATTGACTAAAAAATTTTAAAAGTCATGTATAGAAGATGGGAAGAAGGACAGAAAACAATAGTTTCATTCAAAGGCATGACATGGTTCTTTAATAGTGACAGATGCACTAAAGTTCTGAATGAACCAAAGCTGGCAAGGAATACTGAGGGCAAAAAAAATTATCTTATTATTTTTTAGCTCTACTGAGAAAAGCAGGGATGGAGCTACCACCAAGGTGAAAAGTATGATGTTAATGAATGTTGGAGAGAAGGCAGCATTCAATTCTTATATAACTTCTGGTTTTATTCCAAGGAAAATAATCTCTAGACTTGGAAAGGACAAAACAAAAATGGCTAGTAGATAAATAAAGAAATAGTAAGAGAGCATTTGGTTTAATTCATCAGGCCTTAACTAAACATATTCCAAGGAGCTAAAAGAATTGGCCAATTGGTTATTGAGTCAGTGATCTTTAACAGATAGTGAAGGGGCTCAGTGGCTTGAGAGCCAGGTCTAGAGGTGACAGGTCCTAAGTTCAAATCTGGTTTCAGACACTTCCTAGCTGTTCGATCCTGGAAAAATTACTTAAATCCCATTTCCTAGCCCCTTACAATTCTTCTGCCTTGGAACCAATACACAGTATTGATTCTAAGATGGAAGAGAAGGGCTTAAAAAAACAAACCTAACAACAAAAATGGAAAGATAATGAGAAAGGGAGAGGCACTGCAAGCCTGGAAAAGTGAAAATTTTCAAAAATAGGGAAGGAAATAGATCCATATGCTGTAGGTCAGTTGACCTTGATTCCTGGTAAAATTTGAGGATATATTAGTAAGCATCTTGGAGGGGAAGTAGTGACTTCCAGTTACGATGCCTCAGCAGTAAGAAAGCCAAGAAAGTCAGCTGCTTCCCAAACCCCTTCACTGACCATGAAATGCCACTTAATCTCCTCCTCAACAGGTTAATGATGGAAGAAGAGAGAACAGAAATACACAAAAATAAAGTCTAGAAAGCCAACTGGGAAGAGTTCAGGACCACCTGGTGTCTTGGGGACCAAATGATCTAGCAGCCCTAGAAACAAGGAGGTTGCATTGGTTTAAACTTGTTCCCCTGCCTTCTTTGACACCTTGACCCATCTCTACCCAACTCCTAAACAGAATATGATCTCTCTCCATCTCTTCTTTTTCTCGGATATTTCATGAGCTAATGAGGTCTATAGACTCAGTTCACCTAAGGGCACAGTTAGGTAGAAGAATCTGGGGAATCTTTTATGCTGACCCAATTTCTGATCTGAGGAACACCAGTGCCTTCCTGTCCCCACAATGCTCCTAATTTGGTCACATAGCAGCCTTCATCATTTCAGTTAAGTCAAAGGTGGCAGAGACACCCCACAATTCAATTAAAAAACATTGAAGTGTTTACTATGTGCCAGGTATATTATGCCAAGCAACTCCCTGCCCTCAAAGAGCTTACAATCTAAAGGGCAAAAACAATGCACAAAAGGGAACTCAACTCACAATGACTCCTGACCCTGAAAATTAGCCCACACTCAAGGACTTACATTTTGGATTCCTTGTTGTGCTTCTTGCCTGTCCCCCAAATTGGCACAGCTAACAATAGCTTGTAGATCTTTGCACTCAAGGTGGGCATGATGGTTAAAGATGAACGTGGGGCTAGGTTTTACAGTCCAAAATGCTATTTTATATAACTGTCATCCTTTTCCTTGATGGGAGCTAAATTCCGGTGTCTGCTCCTCTCCCTATTTCTCTACTCTCTCCAAAAGCTAAAATGTAGCTTTTACTTCTCTCTTCCTGTAACAACCAGACCACAAGGAGCAGCAACCTCTTCTCTAACCCTGAGCTATGCTGATTCCTTTCTCCCTTTACACAGCAATCCCAGCTCACACTTAAGACACTTTCACTACTCTAATCTTGGGAAGAAAAAAAAAAAGATAGTAAATCAAAGAAAACCTGTAACTCGGTAAAGGACTTCTGTAATGGCAATGATTTTAAAGAAAAAAAATGTTTGCCAGTAGCTCAAGTTGAAACATAGATGGATAGGACAGAATCAATGCTATTGAAAATATTAAATTAAACAACACACTAAGGAAACTAAAGAAATACTTTAAGCAATTTCTTTTGAAGAAAGATGAAGTCATAACTAGGAAGGCTACAAAACAATATCTATGGGCTAAAAATATCCATGGGTGATAATACATGTATAACCCAGTGGAATTGCTTGTCAACTCTGGGAGAAGAAAAGAAGGGAGGAAGGCAACATGAATCATGTAACCATGGAAAAAATATTTTAAAAATAAAATAAAAATATCCATAGAAGAATAAATAAATCAATAAAATATCAGTATACAATAAAAATTAAATTGAGGAACAAATAAAAAAACAACTAAATGAAATGCTGGATAAGATATCATATTTATTGCACGAATCAAGAGTTACAAATATTAGATTAATTGGAATTCTAGAAGATATTTAATAAGAAAAAGGCTAGACACCACATTAACAAACTAAATAGAGAAAATTTCCCTTAGTGATCCAGACCAAGGAACACAATAAAAGTATAAAGAGAGATTATAAAGGATGCCAACAAAGAGAAAGTTTACTTGCTTCACCATGACATATAATTGTAAAACTAGAGTTAAAAAGACAAAGGAAAAGTTTATCTGGGAATTAAGAAAGAAAAAAAGTCACTTTTACAGTAGCAATTGGAGTAATATCAGATTTTTAAAAATTAAAAAAAAAGAAAAGTGTCAGCAATTGATAAAATATGTAAGATTCTCAAAACCTTAGATTTGGACCTAAATATTATATATCTGTAAATATGGCTATTCTATTTGAAAATATAAGAATTTAATTAAAAAGCCAAATAAAACTCAAAAGAATTTACTAACAAAAAAATCCACCATGAAAGAGCTCCTAATAAGCAGTAGAAAAGGTAATCCAAAGTAGTCTGATAAAAATAATAATATACCTTAAGACTACTATTTGCCTTAGTTACAGTTTATTATGGGTAGTGATCTTTTAAATTTTTAATAAAAACATTTGGGATAAAAATGAGTCACAATTATCAATGCTCAAGGTTAAAGAACATTTAAAAATCCATATCTACTATTAAGAAGGCATTTAGCACAGAGGATAAACAATAATAAGAAATTTTAAATGAGAAATAAAAAGCTAAGATTCATTTTTTAAACATTTATTAATATTCATTTTTAACCTGTTTACATACTTTATGCCCCTACTTTCCCCTTCACCCCCTGCTCTCCCCCCACCCATGGCCGATGCACATTTCCACTGGTTGTAACATGTGTTCAGGGCCTATTTCCATATTGTTGATAGTTGCATTGGTGTGGTAGTTTCGAGTCTACATCCCCAATCATGTTCACCTCAGCCCATGCATTCAAGCAGTTGTTTTTCTTCTATGTTTCCTCTACTGCAGATCTTCCTCTGAATGTGGGTAGCGTTTTTTACCATAAATCCCTCATAGCTGTCTTGTGTCATTGCATTGCTGCTGGTACAGAAGCCTTTTTTACATTCTTTTTTACCACAGTATATCAGTCTCTGTGTACAATGTTCTTCTGGCTCTGCTCCTTTCACTCTGCATCAGTTCCTGGAGGTCTTTCCAGTTCACCTGGAACTCCTCCAGTTTATTATTCCTTTTAGCACAATAGTATTCCATCACCAGCATATACCACAATTTGTTCAGCCATTCCCCAATTGAAGGACAAACCCTCCCTTTCCAGTTCTTTGCCACCACAAAAAGCGCAGCTATAAATATTTTCATACAAGTCTGTTTATCTATGATCTCTTTGGGGTACAAACCCAGCAATGGTATGGCTGAATCAAAGGGCAGGCATTCTTTTATAGCCCTTTGAGCATGATTCCAAATTGCCAGTCAGAATGGCTGGATCAGTTCACAACTCCAACAGCAATGCATTAATGTCCCAATTTTGCCACATCCCCTCCAACATTCATTACTCTCCCCTTCTTTCATTTTAGTCAATCTGCTAGGTGTGAGGTGATACCTCAGAGTTGTTTTGATTTGCATTTCTCTAATTATTAGAGATTTAGAACACTTTCTCATGTGCTTATTGATACTTTTGATTTCTTTACCTGAAAATTGCCTATTCATGTCTCTTGCCCATTTTTCAATTGGGGAATGGCTTGATGTTTTATACAATTACTTTAACTCCTTGTATATTTGAGTAATTAGTCCCCTGTCAGAGTTTCTTGTTATAAAGATTTTTTCCTAATTTGTTGTTTCCCTTCTGATTTTGACTACATTGTTTTTGTTTGTACAAAAGCTTTTTAGCTTAATATAATCAAAACCATTTAATTTACATTTTGTAATTTTCTCTAACTCTTGCTTGGTTTTAAAATCTTTCCTTTCCCAGAGATCTGACAGGTATACTATTTTGTGTTCACTTAACTTATTTAGAGTTTCCCTCTTTATATTCAGGTCATTCACCCATTCTGAATTTATCTTGGTGTAGGGTGTGAGATGTTGATCTAAACCTAATCTCTCCCATATTGTTTTCCAAATTTCACAGCAGTTTTTGTCAAATAGTGGATTCATTTCCCAAAAGTTGGGCTCTTTGGATTTATCCTACACTGTCTTGCTGACGTTATTAACCCCAAGTCTATTCCACTGATCCTCCCTTCTATC
>NC_058134.1:274660520-274671826 GCF_016433145.1 Gracilinanus agilis | reverse complement strand
GAAATTGTTGATTGTTTCTATGATTTCTTCTTTGACAATTTGGTTTTGAAGAATCATATTGTTTAATTTCCAATTGGTTTTTGACTTGCCTGTCCAGGTGCCCTTACTGATTATTATTTTTATCATATTATGATCTGAGAAGGTTACATTTATTATATCTGCTCTTTTGCATTTGTTTGCCATGATTCTATGCCCTATTACATGGTCAATCTTTGTAAATGTACCATGTGCAGCTGAAAAGAAGGTGTATTCCTTTTTGTCCCTATTTATTTTTCTCCACATATCAATTAGATCTAATTTTTCTAGGACTTCATTCATCTCTCTTACCTCTTTCTTATTTATTTTTTGTTTTGATTTATCTAGATCTGAAAGAGGAATATTTAGATCTCCCACTATTATGGTTTTACTATCTATTTCCTTCTTGAGCTCTGCCAGTTTCTCCTTTATGAATTTGGATGCTATACCACTTGGTGCATATATATTGAGCAGTGTTATTTCCTCATTTTTTATACTGCCTTTAATCAGGATGTAATGACCTTCCCTGACTTTTTTAATCATATCTATTTTTACTTTGGCTTTGTCAGAGATTATGATAGCCACTCCTGCCTTCTTTTTCTCATTTGATGCCCAAAAGATTTTGCTCATACCCTTAACCTTGAACTTGTGTGTGTCTACCTGCCTCATATGTGTTTCTTATAGACAACCTATGGTAGGATTTTGGTTTCTGATCCACTCTGCTATTTGCTTCCATTTTATGAGTGAGTTCATCCCGTTCACATTCAGAGTTACAATTGTTAGTTGTGTATTCACTGACATTTTTTGTATCCTCCCCTAGACCCACTCCTTCTTATTGCACTATTTTCTTTTACACCAGTGGTTTGCTTTGAGCCGGTATCCCTTATCCCCTCCCTTGATTGACTTCCCTTTCTGCCCCCTCCCTTGTTGTTCCCTTCTTTTTGTTTTTTTAAAGACCGAATGAATTCCCTCCCCCTTCTTCTTCCCTCCCTTTTTGGCCTCCCCACTCCCCTGCTCCCTTTGGTTTATCCCTTCTGACTTTCTCAGTAGGGTTAGATAGAGTTTTTTATCCGGATGGATAATAAAGCTACTCTTCCTTCTCCGGGTTGATTACAATGAGAGTAAGGTTTGATTATGCTCTCTTCCTCTCCTTCTTATGATATTATTCATCCCTTCCCCTTCCCATGCCCTCTTTGTGTGTAATAGAATACCTTATTTTTCTTATTTACTCGGATTTTTCTCGGTGTCCCCTACTATTCCCCCCCCTCTTTCCCACCCCCCATGTCTTCTTAGACCATTTAGTATCCTGTCCTCTCCCTATGAATTATTCTTCTGGTTGCTATAGTAGTGAATATTATAATAGTGTATAGAGTTCACTACAGAGAATTATACATAGCATTTCTCCACCTTGTAATACAGATAATTAGATCTTATTTATGCCCTTAAAGAGTCAAGCTTAAAAGACTATGAGTTTTCTTTCTTTTCCCTCTGTTTCTTATTTACCTTTTCATCTTTCTCTTGATATTTGTGGTTGAGTGTCAAACTTTCCATTTAGTCCCGGTCTCTTTTGTGCAAAAACTTGGAATTCTTCAATTTTGTTGAATGCCTATACTTTCCCCTGAAAGTATATGGTTAGTTTCGCTGGGTAGTTGATTTGTGGCCGAAGGCCCAGCTCTCTTGCCTTTCTGAATATTGTATTCCAAGCCTTGCGGTCTTTTAGTGTTGAGGCTGCCAGATCCTGTGTGATCCTTATTGGTGCTCCTTGATATTTGAATTGTCTCTTTCTGGCTTCTTGTAAGATTTTTTCTTTAACTCGAAAGCTCTTCAATTTTGCTATTATATTTCTGGGTGTTGACTTTTCTGGGTCCAGTGTAGAGGGTGTTCTATGGATCCTTTCAGTGTCTATATTGCCCTCTTGTTGTAGAACTTCAGGGCAATTTTGCTGAATAATTTCTTTAAGTATGGAGTCCAAGTTTCTATTCATTCCTGCCTTTTCTGGAATACCAATGATTCTCAAGTTGTCTCTTCTAGACCGGTTTTCTTGGTCTGTCACTCTCTCATTGAGATATTTCATGTTTCCTTCTATTTTATCAGTCTTTTGACTTTGTTTTATTTGTTCTTGTTGTCTTGAGAGATCATTGGTTTCTAAATGTTCGATTCTAGCCTTTAAGGACTGGTTTTCGGCTTTAATGTTTTGGTTTTCCTTTTCAATCTGGTCATTTTTGGTCTTCAGTTGTCTTGTCTCACTTTCCAATTGAGAAATTCTGCCTTTTAAACTGTTATTTTCTTGCCAGATTTCTTCCATCTTCCTCAACATTTCATTTTTAAACTCTTCCATAGCTTGTGACCAGCTTTCATTTTTGGGGGAGGTTTGGGTTTTTATTTTCCCTCCTCTGGTGTCTGGATTTTCTCTGTGTAGAAGTTGTCCAGTGTTCCAGAATTTCTCTTGATAGTCTTTTTCTTCTGGACTTCCTTATTGCTGGCCATTGTTGGCCCCGCCCCTTTTCAGCTTTGTCTTTGCACTCAGGGTCTGCCTGGGCCTTGCAAGCTCTGGTCTCCTTGTCCTCGGGGTCAGGCCTCCGGGTAGTTCCTGGTCTGCCCCTCTGCCTGAGGTTCCTTCAGCAGTCTTTGGGGCTGCTTCCACAGCCACGCTCAGGTCTGCACAGGGTCCTCACTGGAGGTCCAAGCCTGGGCTGGAGATCGTTATTCAAGCCTAGGGCACTGCCTTTGCCTGTGCAGATGCTCTTAGGGCCTGCCTTCACCCCCGCAGAAGGTAGTGAAAGTCGGTGGGCTGGAGATCTTTATTCGCATCTGAGGCAATGCCTTCAGCACTTGGGAAAGGCCGTGTTTTAGGGGCCTTTGTCCCGGCCCCAGGTGGTGCCTTCACCCACATGGATGCTCGGGGAAGGTCCGTGCTTGCCCCCAGCCACCTGGGGTCCCTCGTCTTGCAGTACACAGGTACAGGCTCCGGGGCTGCCAGTGATTATCTGGTTGCCCCAGTCCTGTTTACCCGCTTGTGCATTGGCGTGGTGAGAGGTGTGTGGTGTGGGGGGTGGGGGAGGGGCTTCTTCCTCTTGTGTTTTAGTGAGAGCTGTTTCACCCCTTTATAGCGTGGAAATGCCCCGATTCTGCGTACTTTCAATGCTGCACCCTGTTGTGGGGTTCCTTTGTTCCTCTGGTCTCGTTTTTATTTCCCCTTGAAGGGTCCTGTATGGTTCGGTCAGGAGAGATCGAGCAGCTGCTCCTTACTCTGCCGCCATCTTAACCGGAAGTCCCAAAAAAATTCTCCTTATTTAATTTTTGATTGGATTCCTTCCCTTGTCTTTTCTACTTAAAATCTTGCAATCACAACTTGGGCTAGTGGAATAAACCCTGGACTTAGAGACAGGAAGACCTCAGCTTGAATCCTCCCTTGGCCATTTACTATCTTGTGACCCTGGGCAACCTCTCTCAGCCTCAGTTTCCTTGCCTGTAAAATTGGGATAATAATAGAATCAATCTCCTGTGTTTGTTGTGAGGGTCAAATGGAATAGTATTTGTTTTGTAAATTTTAAAATACTATTTAAATGTTAGCTCCTATTACTGGTGTATTTCCTTTTCAGTTTTCTTTGTTTCTTTCCTTCTTACTGGCTCTTCAAGGGATGAATATTAGCTGGCGTTAAAAAATATTTGTTGATGTTTGGCATTTCAGTCCTGTCTGACTCCATAATTCTATTTGGGGTTTTCTTGGCAAAGATAGTGGAATGGTTTGCCATTTCAGATGAACAAACTGAGGCAAGTGAGCTTAGATTACTTATCCAAGGTCACCCATCTACATCTAGTAAGTTTCTGAGGTCAGATTTGAATTCAAAATGATAAATCTTCCTGATTCCAAGCTCAACATGTTATCCACTTCACCACCTAGCTGCCCTAAAAGCACTTGAACTTTCTTTTGTTTTTAAAAACTTTTAATTTCCATCTTAGAATCAATACTAAGTATTGGTTCCAAGGCTGAAGAACAGTAAGGGCTAGGCAGTCGGAGTTAAGTAACTTGTCCAGGGTCATGTCATTCAGCTAGGAAGTGTCTGAGGTCAGATTTGAACCCAGGTCCTCCTGACTCTAGGTTTGGTGTTCTATCCATTGTACCACCTAGCTGCCCTCAACAATTCTTTTGCTTTTCTTTTCTCTAAACCCTTACCTTCTGTCTTAGAATCAATATTAAATATTGGTTCCAAGGCAGAAGAGTGGCAAGGGCAAGGAAATTGGAATTAAGTGACTTGTTCAGGGTCACACAGCTAGAAAATATCTGAGGTCAAATTTGAACCCAGGACTTCCAGTTTCTAGGCCTGGGTCTATCCATTAGGCTACCTAGCTGCCCTCAACCCTTTTTAATTTTAATTTAATTTTATTATTTTTGAATCAATTATTTATTTGTAAAATGGATATATTAATGACTACACTAAACTATCTTAGAGGGTTTTTTTGAAAATCAAATGATATAATTTAAGTAAAGCATAATGCAGATACAAGATATTATTAACATTTCATGCATATACCTGAATCCTATGTTTTAGTATTAGTATTATGATCAATTTCCCTTAATATATAACCACACCCTGTTATATTTCTTCTACTGAGAATAAAACAAAAGAAAGCTAATCCCTTTCTCACCAGCATAGAAATTCTTTTAAATTTGTTCCAGGTGTAAAGATTAAAGTTAATATACAATAACCAAGTATTATATTTTATAAAGTTAATAACTAAAGTAAAAAAAAAAGCTCGTTAACCCAGCCTGATTGTGAAAGAAGAGGGAGAGGGAGAAGTTACAGAATTCATAAACAAACAATGTAAGCATGCATATAAACGAAAGGAAAAGGATGCTGGGTAATATAGAAAGGAATTCTGGGGAACCTAGTTCAAAAAGTACAAAATTCTAATGAATACACAGGGAAGACCTGATGGATAAAACTTTTGAGATCCAATGACTCTCAAGCAAGATGAATTTTTCTTCCATTTTCTTATTCTTTTTAAGTTGCAGAATTGCAAGAGTTGCTAAATTATTCAAGTCAACCCTTTTTTAAAGCAGAGTTAAAGGTAAATTCTGTCTCTGGTGCCAAGGAGTTGATGGTGGCAGTCAATTCATATTTAAATGGAGGCATAGTCGACAATCTGCTAAGACTTATAAAAATCATATTTTTGATGTATAACCCAGATTGAATTGCTTGTCAGCTCTGGAAGGAGGGAGGGAAGAAGTGAGGGAGACAATCTGGATCATATAACTTCAGAAAACTTATGTGGAAATGTGTTATTAAAAATAAAAACAAACAAAAAACGAAAAATCACCTTTTTGAATATCATGGATATGGAGGGGTGGTAGGTCAACTGGCTTTCTCACAATACAAAAGGGCCAGAGTTAGTAGGACCAGCCACTGCCAAGAATACGAACTTCCTGGAGAGAGTGAATGATGAAAACAGGAGCAGATAGACTACATTAACTTCTTGCCTTTCTTCCTTAATTCACTACACCTACCCATTTCCCCCTCCTCTCTCACTCCCATCTATACCCAATTCCTTTCTATTGACTTTCTTACTGAACCCATTTCTTATTCCTTGTTTTTTAAGACAAATGTTTCTGTTTTGGCCAAGCCTTCTAAAAAAAGAAACTAGTTTCTCTAAGAAAGCATTCATTATTTGTGTGCTTTGTGGGTAGGGTGGGTATATGAAGAGATAAAGGAAACAAGAGAGTAAAGGTCTATAATCCTTGAGGAATACTAGGAGGAAGGGAATCCTCTCCAGAGATTTTTCTGACTGGGAATTTAGCAGGATCCAAAGAGATCTTAGGGCAGTTAGGTTGCACAATGGTTAGAATGCTGAGCCTAGAGTCAGGGAGTCTCCTTTTTTTGAATTCAAATTTGACCTCAAACATTTACTATCTGTGTGAGCCTGGACAAGTCAGATAACTTCTGCTTGCCTCATTTTCTTCTGTAAAATGAGCTGGAGAAAGAAATAGCAAACTGCTTCTGTGCCTTTGCCAAGAAAACCCCAAATGGGGTCATGAAGAGTAGAAGCTTCTGAAACAACTGAAGAACAACAATAAAGAAATATTACTGGAAAATAATATAGTAGTTTCCCCAGATTCGGGGAAAAGAAAAACAGGCGAAGCCTGAACTCCTGGATTTGTCTAGGGGCACAGCTGAACTAAGTGGTGATGTTTGAGGAAAAGTCTAGCTAAGTAAGAAGTAGGAGTTATTTTTTCAGGCAGTTATCTTGGATGTCTCAGATGGCTCTTTGTCCTTCCTTGATAGCGAGAGAGCCTAGCCAGTCTCTCTCCTTTCCCAGGACCAGAGTGGAGGGTGGTGAATAAGGGCAAAGCTAAGCCTCCTGGGAACAACTGAAAGGAGGTGTTGGAACAGAGGGGCTCCACCTACACCAGAGTTGGGAGGGAGGCCTGGAAGGAAACTGAAGTTAATTTTATTTTTTAGACAAACATATCTAAGGCATAGGAACTGCTAAAGAGAGAAAATGAGAAAATAATTTATTTTTTTTTTAAATAAAATTGTCACATAAAAGAAAGTCATGTTCTTCCTGGGACCAGCTAAGTGGTGTAGTGGATAAAGCTCTGGGCTTCACAGCATGAAGACCAGAGTTCAAATCTCAGCCTCAGATACTGTGGGGACCCTGACATTGTGGCATCATTTTGGTCTTCTTCTAATAGGAAGGATGACAACCAACCAAATGCCTGACCTGAGCAAATGACTGAATCTCTCTTTGCCTCTGTTTCTTCGTAATGGAGGTCATAATAACACTTACTTCTAGGATTGTTGTGGGGATCAAATAAGATAATAATTGTAAAAAGTGCTTAGCTTGGTATGAGCAGGATCTATAAAAATGTTTGCTATTATTATTAGCTATTATCTTCCTTGCAAATGGAAACATCAGTACAAAAAGATTAAAAAATAATCCTATACTGGCATTTTTTTTAAATTGCTCTTCCTTTAAAGGAACACCCTATTCCATTTCTTTTTAATTTAGGTACTTTTCTACACAATGATATTGGGTTGCAGTCTTTATTTCCCTTCTAGTAAATTAGAAGGCTGTGTTGGATAAGCCTCATAGCAATGGTACCAGTTTTATTTTTCTAACAAATGCCAGTAAGGTGCACAGAGACTATACAACCCTCTTCTAATATGTATTCTTTTATTAGGAGGCAATACCTTGAGTTCCCCTAGTGAAAGGAGGCTGCATTTTCTACTGTCTTCAATTCTTCTCCAGTTAGGCCATCTGACTTTTATCAGGTCTTAAGTTGTGGTTCTAAAGATGGGATTCGTAGATAAGCTCCTCCAAAAGTAGGTTTTATGTGGAACTGGAGGCTCTTAACCATTTTAAATGAGAGGTGAATGGTAATAGGTTGTGAGGGAAGAGAGAAAAAATAATCTTGTAACTAAATAAACACAATTTCTCAATAAAGGTAGAACTGCATCTATCTATCTTTCTTTCTTTCTTTCTTTCTATCTATCTATCTATCTATCTACCTACCTACATATATATGTCATGTCATTTATCATTATAATGTAGATCTGCATCATAAAGCAGAACTGCAGAAGCAATGAAATGAATCAAGTTGTAAATACTATAAAAGTTCAATTGCTTTAATTTTTATTTTCCATGAGGTGCCTTGACTTACCTATGATAATTCAATAATCAATTCAATTTAACTTAATTCATTTTGTGGTGCATTGAAAAGATCCCTGGCTCTAGAATCAGAAGATCTGGATTCAATCCCTACCTCCATCACTTGCTACATGCATGACTTTGGGCTAAGTCACTTCAGCTTCCTCATCTGTCAATGAGGAGGTTGGACGAGATGGTCTTTGAGCTCTAGATCTGGTGGAGTCTTTTAAGCTCATATTGGTCTGATCAGCCACAGTCAGAACACATAATGATTTCAATTTGGTTCTCAAAGGACAACAACCAACCAACCAACCAAACTATGATCAAGAAAACAAGAATGTTAAAGAGTCTACTGTGTTTTAGCCATTATGTTGTTAGCTGGGATAAGATTAAAAAAAAAAAAGACTTCATATTAGCCGTCAATGATCTTGAGCTCCTGAGAGGGCATTGATTTAATAACTCAATAACTCATATTTATAGAGTACTTAAAGATGAAGACAGAATCTCATTGTTCACTGCAGAACCAACCAAGTTATAATGATACCAGTAAGCTCATTTTTATAGAATGACTCAGAGAGAAGTAAGTGACTCTCAGGGACACATAGTTGCTAAGTAACAGAGCAAGGATTTGCTCCTGATTCCAAGTCTATCACTCTTTGTGCCTACACCACTGTGAGCCAAAGTCAATACAACTTTGGAACCTGAGTTCTTGCTAACATGACTTTAGAAGTATTTGCCATGGAAAAAGTTGGAAACAAAATGGGTGTCCACCAGCTGGGAGAATGATTGGACAAATTGCATCATATGAATTAAATGGATTTTTTTTGTTCTATAAGAAAAGAGAAAGATGACACAAAGAAGCAAGAAAAGGCTTGTATGAAATGATATAGGGTAAAGTGAGCAGAACCAGAAGAACAATTTACTCAATCATCACTATAAGGAGAAGGAAAACAAACCTGAAAGATCTCAGACCAAGTCTGAAAGACAAATCATGATTTTAGAAGATTGATGGGGGGGGGGGGGGAGGAGAACATCTTGCTTCTCTTGGTGGATTAAAGGTTTAGAACCAGTATGCATTCTCATATATGGCCAGTATCTTGATTCTTTGCTTGACTATCTGTGTTTGTTATGAGGGGGAGGCTTCTATTTGTGGGGGAGAGGAAGAACGAGACTGATGGGTAGTCTTAGATATTAAAAAAAATCAAGAAAGACAAACTTCCATCCAAGAAGGCTGTCTAAATGGGAAACAGACCACCCAGCTCCCTCATATCTCTACTCTAGCAAAACCCTGCAGGTGATGAAAAGCTTTTTAAAAAATCCAATAAGCAATTACGATTATAAACCTGTGAAAATACTCAGCCAGAAACCTGAAGATGATAGGAAAGAAGACTGTCAGCAAAGCCCATGACAACAGAGTAGCCTTCCAGAGCAGCCAGAGATGATCAAGAAAACAAGAATCATATAGAATCTATTGTGGTTTAGACATTTTGTTGTCAGTTGGGATAAGATAAGGGACATGGGTTGGAAACAATGAGAGCAAAGAGCCCTTTGAGAAAGCCACTGGATAATCAGATTTCCTAGGATAGAGACCTGAGAAGCCCAGAAGACTGGCTGCACATCACAGTACTCAGATTGGGACACCTCAGAACTAGAGGCTTTGAGGTTCCTAACAATTGATTTTGAGATGCCAGAACACTGAAGGTCTAATGCTCTAAACATCAAAGATACAGGAGAATCTAACCCTGGGCAGAGATCAAGTCATACCACTCATGCTACCCAGAAGCATATCAGAAGGTATTGCCCATTCTGACACAAAGCCCAAGTCCAGAAACTAAAGCGAAAGGAATAAATCTATCAGCCAAAGAGTATTATAAAGTACGTATGGGTGTTTGGCATTGAGGGCTACAAAGAAAGGCAAAAAAAAAAAATCCTCATTCTCAAAATGCTTACAGTATAAGGATACAAGTTGAAAACTATGTACTAATAAGATGTATGTAGGATATATCAGAGAAAAGCAACAAGGGGACTCAGGAAAGGCTTCCTGTAGGAGGTGGGATTTTATGGCCCTTGAAGGAAGCTAAGAGACAGAAAAGAAAGGAGATAATTCCAGGATTGGAGAACAGCCAATGAAAATGTCCTTTCCTGAGTTTCCTCAATAGCCAATGAGTGTCTGAGGCCAGATTTAAACTGAGAAAGAAAAATCTTCTTGATTCCAGACCCAGCACTCTATCCACTGTGCTACCTAGCTTCTTCAAGACCTGTGGAAGACCCAGCAAAAGAGACTGAGGAGTGGTCAGACAGGTAGAAGCCAAGTTAAGGGTAGTGTTACAGAAACCTAGAGAGAAGAGCAGGATGAAGCCCAGCTTTGGGACCTCTGCTAAGTCTAGATGGTCCCCCATGTCAAGCACATCTTGAGAATTGTTTCAATATCTTTTAAGGAAAAACTAGTGTGTATGTGTGTGTAATGGAAAGTGAGGTAAGAGAGGTTAAAGAAGGACAGGGAAGAGAATTAGGGAAGACTGGGGAGCAAGGATATGAAGAGGAAGATTCTAGGAGAAGAATTTAGGGAAAAGGAGAGTCGAGTAGATAGTGAGGCAAAGTATGTAGTAAAACATTAGTGGAACAAATTGGAAGGCAAAGAAAATCTTGGTAGATCTCTTGTGGAATGACCAGGGAGCTGGGCATGGCCCTGTGCTGTTTAACATTATCATTCACATGAATAAAAGCTTAGACTTCATGTTCATCAAATATGACACAAGATGGGAGAAATTGGCACACCATTACATTGTGTATTGAATCAAATAAAATAAAATTACAGAGTGTTGAATTGAGTTAAATAAAATTAATAGGAATAAATGTAAATTCTCATGTTTGCATTCCAAAATTCACCTTCACAAGTTTGGGATAGGACAGTCTATTTAATTAGCAGTTTATTTAAAAGAGATTTAAATGTTTTCATGAATTTTAGGTTTAATATGAGTCATTTGCATGATATGGCAACCAGAAAAGCTAATAATGTCAGCCTATATTAAGAAGGGTATATTTTTCAGGAATAAAGAGGTGTTGGTCCACTTGTACTCTGTCCTAGTCAGGTCATATCTGGAATATTGTGTTTAGTTTTTAGGTATAAGAGTTTAGAAAGGACAGT
This sequence comes from Gracilinanus agilis, assembly GCF_016433145.1. Classification (NCBI taxonomy): domain Eukaryota; kingdom Metazoa; phylum Chordata; class Mammalia; order Didelphimorphia; family Didelphidae; genus Gracilinanus; species Gracilinanus agilis. The sequence continues at coordinate 274,661,013 of NC_058134.1, read as the reverse complement.
GAAAATTGTAATGTCTAGAAGTAGATAACTAGGATAGTGAAGGACCTGGAGTTTTTGAGTTATGTTTAATATAGGAACTGGGAAGACACTGGGAATATTTAGCTTGGAGAAAAGAAGACAGGATAACTGTCTTTAAGTATTTAAGGGACTGTGATTTGGAAGAAGGGTTGACTTATTCTTTTGAACCCCAGAGAACAGGACCCAGAACATTGGGTAGAAGTGACAAAGAGGCTTGAGGTCAGGAAAAAATGTTCTAAATATCAGTTGTCCCAAGAGGAATGGGTTGTTTTTAGAAATGGTGGATCCCTACTCATTAAAGGGTTTTTAACTGAGGCTGGATAAGGATGATATATTGTAAAGTTTCTTTTCTTTTTGTTTTTTCCTCCCTCCCTCCCTCCCTCCCTCCCTCCCTCCGTCCCTCCCTCCCTCCGTCCCTCCCTTCCTTCCTTCCTTTCTTTCTTTCTTTCTTTCTTTCTTTCTTTCTTTCTTTCTT
>NC_058134.1:274644028-274660205 GCF_016433145.1 Gracilinanus agilis | reverse complement strand
TTTCTTTCTTTCTTTCTTTCTTTCTTTCTTTCTTTCTTTCTTTCTTTCTTTCTTTCTTTCTTTCTTTCTTTCTTTCTTTCTTTCTTTCTTTCTTTCTTTCTTTCTTTCTTTCCTTCCTTCCTATTTTATTTAATTAGCTACATGTTTTAGTTCTGAGCTATCTCCCTCTCCATCCTATACTAGGAAAGGCATGATTTGACTATATATACATATAAATATACAGGTATATAAGCATATAACCCACATGTATATGCACTAATACACATATATAAATACACATGTACACTCACAGATGCACACGTGCACAAAGAAACATATAAGAGTATACAAACATGCACAACACAACACATATGTATATACACAATGCATAAATACACATGTATATGTACACACACAAATAGCTCACATACATATTGCCTGCACCCACTTGTACACATGCATACACATGTATGTTCATGCACAACACACACATGTGTGTGCCTGTATGTGAACATGCATGCATGAGCATATCTATGTCCATATTTATATTTCTCCTCTCTCTGTCTCTCTGTCTCTCTGTCTCTATCTCTCTGTCTATCTCTGTCTCTCTGTCTCTCTTTCTTCCTGCCTATCTAAAATCATACAAAGTATACTTCTATTTATCAGTTCTTTTTCTTGAGGGGACATTTTTGTCTTTAAAAAATATATTGCTGTTGCTATGTACAATATTCTCTTGGTTTTTCTTGTTTCACTCTCCATCATTTCATGCAAGATTTTCCATGTTTTTAAAAAAATAATCTGCTCATCATTTCTTACTAAGCAATACCATCACAATCACAAACCATCGCTTTTTTTGCCATTGCCCAAATGATGAGTCTCCCCTTGATTTCCAGTCCTTTGTCACCACAAAGACTGTTGCTAGAAATATTTTGGAACAGGTAAGTTCTTTTCCTTTTTCCCTGAATACTTTGGGCCACAGACCCAATAGTGGTATTGCTGGGTTGGAATTCTTTTCAAGTATGGGTTACAGTAGATGGTCTGAGAGGGACCTTCCAACACTAAATTCTGTGTTTCTGTGGTTTTACAAATGAGGAAGCTGAGTTTAGCAGGGTTAAGTTTCTTATTTGTAGTCATGCAGCAAATAAGTATCAATAGATATAATGAATATTATTATAATTGGATTAGAAAAATGAACCAAAATGGGACATAGAACAAAGATATTCTAAAAGTGATATGTAATGAAGAGAAATAAGAAAACCAAGGAAATGATGGCAGGAACAGCTGAGCTAACATAGTTAACTGAATTAAAATGAATTAACAGAGTTAACAAACACAAAAAAAATTGGTCCCTTTAGTTTCTTATTCAGACATTCCACTTTCCTATTATGGAGAGTTTTTATCTTCTAATTTTATCTTCTAATTTTGTCAAAAAAGATTTGACCTCCTTTGATTAGGCATTTTGACTGTTTTAGTAACTGAACTTCTATGGATGAGACTCCTAATGTGTAGAATAGAACATAGCATAATAAATATAATATGACATGCTGTGACATAACTATATATATGATATATGAATCACTTTGCCAACATTTAACTACCATATGAATGCTACTTGCTATTATCTCCTCTTCCTTCTTTTTCTCCCAATTTGCCATATATAGATTGAAATTTTTATTTATTTATTTATTTTGGCAAATGTAGCAGGGTTTTGGAGGCCAGTTCTCTGTGGGCACAGAGAAAAGTCCTTAGTATTTGACTGTCTGAGTTTCTGAGAGACATAGTGCCCAACAGACAGTTTTGTTTTTTCTCAACCAGAGACACTATCACAGGGCTAAGGAAGGACAAGAGGGACACAGTAAGTGATAAAGTATGAGAGAACGATAAAGGGATGGAGGTTCCTATCTTCTTCCTAAGCAAGTACATGTGGTTTTGAAATGAGCACCAGCAGGGCATTATGAACAGTTTTGTTTTTGGTTTCTTTTATGGTTGGGGTGCCAGTCAAGTAATTTCTAGGAAGGAGAAAAAATAGCAAGTGTCATAGAGGAGATTAGTGGAAGCATCCATTTCCATGTGCTTGGACCTGAAGAAGGAGTTTGATAGAGAAGACAAATGCTTGCAGAACTTTTCTCTAGGAGATGTGATAAAGGAAAATGACATGCTATGCCTCTCCTTTGCCCTCTTCCTTTGCCCAGTAAGGCAGACATTAACTTCAGAGTATTTCATATTTCCTATATACAATATGATATGATATGATGTAATATAATCATAAAATATATTATATGAATATGTTATAATATAAATATAAAATATATTGAGTATATAAATTAAATTTTATTTGTACTTTAAATGAGTACCAATTTAGTTAATGATATGATTGATCATAACTGCTCTTGTTGACATGTGAATGGGAAATTGTAAAATAAGAAGGATATAATGGGTGACAAAGCATGTAAGAGAGGTAGAAGATCTTCATCATGTCTTCTTGGTTGCGAGGAGTCTATTCTGAATGGGGGGGGGCACCTGAGCTAATTGAGAATCTTATGGATCATGATATTTCTTAAATGTCCCCCAAAAACTGTATCTATGGTTTCCCCCTTGATAAAGACCCTAAATGGGGTCATGGAGAGTTGGACACAACTGAACAAAAGACTAAACAAAGACAGGGCAGATGTTATTTTAACTTACCTTGCAGATATAGAAACTAAAATTATGGAGGGCAAGTGATTTAACCCAATGCCCTACACCTACTTAGTGTTAGAACTAGGACTAGGATCCAGGGCTCCTGGATTTTAGCTTCAGATTCTTTTCACTGAAATTGACTGAGAATTTTTTCTTTTTCTTTTGGTGGTAGTGGGTAGGTCAAAGAGGAATAGCAACATGGTATAGTAATTAGAATATTTGATGAAGAATCAGGAAGAATAAGTTTAAATCCCATCTCAGATATTCAATCATTTTATATCACTGAGCCTTACTTTCTTAAAAATTTAAAAAACATTTTATTTTAATTTGTAAAAATATATTTATTTGATATGTTAAAGTCCCCAAGTATCTCCCTCCTCTTCCTCTCCCTAAACTAGAGAAGACTTCATTTGACAAAAAATAGTCAATATAAAACTATGTCTTACTTATTTCCACTTGTCACTTTTTTCTCTTGAGGTGGACATCCATACTATTCTTGGAACAATATTTCTATTGCTGTATATAAAATTCTCTTCATTCCATTTGTTTCATGAGCCTCACTTTCTTCATTTGTGAAATTAAATGTAATTAAATTACAGGTAACTATAGCTGTCTTCATTTGTTAAATGTAGATAATATAATGTCTTTAGGAAGAGTCAGCACAAGGTTATATTAAATAATGTATACAAGGTATTTTGTAAATTTTAAAGTATTACAAAAGCATCAGTTATTATTAGATTCCTCATTCACTTTTTTCCCTAAGAATGAATAAGAAAATGGGAAAGGAACAAAGAAAAATAAAGAATGAATGAAAAAACTAAATTTTGCTTATCAAAGAATCAGAGACTTTGAGAGTTGGGAGAGATCTTGGGGGCCATCTAGTCCAATGCATAGATTAAAGGAATCCCCACTACAACACAACTGACAGTTGATCATATAGCCTCTCCTTGAAGATCTTTAAAGAAGGGAACTCCTTCACAAGGCAGAATATTCCATTTTTCTAGGACATCGAATGGTTAATAAGGTTTTCTTGCAGTTGAGTTTAAATTTGTGTCTTTGCAACTTCCATTTTCTAGTCCTTGTTCTGGTCTTAACAGAATAGTTGAATCAGTCCTCTGTGTGATGAATCCTTTGAATACATGAAGATGGCTCTTTTTCTCACCTGAAACATCTCTTCTCCATGCTAAGTATGTTCAGGTTCTTCAACTGATCCTCCTTGGACATGGACCATGACTCTTCACCACATGAATTACTCTCCCCTGGACATTTTCCAGCTTATTAACACTCTCCTTAAACGATGATGCTCAGAACAGGGTACAATACTGCAGATTAAACCTAACAGTGGTAAGATGTTGTGGGACCATTACCTTTCCATTCCTGGAAGTTTTGCCTCTCATCTTAATGCAATCCATTTTGCATTAGTTTTTTTGACCACCATGTTACATTGATGACTCACGCTGATCTTGGAGTCTACTAAAATCTCCAGATGTTTTTCAGAACAATTGCTGCCTATTCTGAGCCTCCTCAATCTTATACTTCTGAAATTGATTTTTGGTAGCTGGGTACAAGAGGACACATTTGTGATTTTTGAATTGCAGCGGCTAGAGTGTATAGAGGATAAGGCACCTATGCTGGAGTCAGAAAGAGCTGAGCTCAAATCTGACATCAGACTCTTACAAGCTACATGAACCTAGTCAAGACATCTAAAGCTTTGTTTTCCTCAGCTTCCTTAACTGTGTAATGGGGATAATACAAAACCCATTCCCCAGGGTTCTTGTGAAGATTTAATGAAATAATAAGTAAGATTTAATAATAATAAATTTAATGAAATAATAATGAAATAAAAATTTAATGAAATAATTTAATTAAAAAAACAGCAGTGTCTGGCTCATAATAAACACTATGTAAATGTTAGTTATTATTATTTTTTATTATCTTACTCTGTTATCTTCAGATTCAGTCTAACATGCTATACTGTCAAGATTCTTTTTAGTCTTAACTATCTTCTACCATATTAGCTTTATGTCATCTACAAATTTGATAAGCCTTTATCCAAATCATTGATAAAAAAAAGTGTTAAATAGTATAGGGTTGATCACAAATTCCTGGGGTCCTCCATTGGAGACCTCCTGCCATGTTGAAGTTTGAACTATTCTATCTTCCCATCCAACCTCATCATTGGTCTTAGCAACCCAATTAGAAAGGAAATGAAATTATTCTGGCTAGAACTATTTGATGAAGCTATGTTAGTTCTTTGGAGTCATTACTGCCTTTTCTAGACATTTGTCAGACATCACTTTAGTTTTCTCTTCTACAATTTTCCTTCCAAAAAATATGGTTAACTTCACTTTCCATCACTGGAAGTAGTTTGGCATTATAGAAATTTATAACAACTCAGGTCCATAGTAAAACCATTCATGTTATTAGGTAAGGAAGTAATTTTAGGTAGAGAAGGGACTTTCCAAGTCATCTAGCTTAGTCTCTCCATTAGTTAGGGGAACTGTAGCCCAGAGAAGCTATGTGTCACACAGGCCAATGCAGACCAAAATCACAAGGAAAGTAAATGACAGGGTCAACTTTTGAGCCAAGGCCATCTGATTCCAAATTCAGCCCAGTTTTAAAATTAATCGATTATTGGATTCCCATTCTCTTTCCTAGAACTACTGACTGAAGAAAAGGTAAGGCATTGAATAACTGAGTAAGTGGTACATCATTCTTTCCCTTTCAACTCATTTATATAAGATTTAAAAAAATAATTTGTTTGCCGGTTACATTAAAATACCCAGGTATTTCCCTCCTCCTCCTCTCCATTTTGTGCCCTAGAGAAGACTTTTCAATTTATTTTAGCTTGAGGCTCTTCTGGAGGCTAAAAGCGAAAATTATTAAGGGAACCTATCAATTCTTCTTTGGAGGATATTTGCGTGTCTGAATTCATTCTGGAATATGACGGCCTTGGGTAAAATTAGGGAATGGATGGGTCAAGAATTTGTCTCCCATTTCTGAATTCCCCCCCCCCCTCCCAGATCCCTTTAGGTAGATAGCATCCTTTGTTTTCTCCTTTTCAAAACTTACTCTTATCAGAGTTGTGAACTCCTTGACAACAGGGCCTTTTAAAAATTAAAAATTTGCCTTTGTATTTTTTAAACATTTAATATTAATATTAATATTCATTTTTAACATGGTTACATGATTCATACTCCCACTTTCCCCTTCACCCCCCCGCACTCCCCCCACCCATGGCCGATGCACATTTCCACTGGTTTTAACATGTGTCATTGATCAAGAACTATTTCCAAATTGTTGATAGTTGCATTGGTGTGGTAGTTTCGAGTCTACATCCTCAATCATGTCCACCTCAGCCCATGCATTCAAGCAGTTGTTTTTTTTATATGTTTCCTCTCCTGCAGTCCTTCCTCTGACTGTGGATAGGGTTCTTTCCCATAAGTCACTCAGAATTGTCCTGGGTCATTGCATTGCTGCTGGTACAGAAGTCCATTACATTCAATTTTACCACAGTGTATTGGTCTCTGTGTACAATGTTCTTCTGGCTCTGCTCCTTTTGCTCTGCATCAATTCCTGGAGGTCTTTCCAGTTGACCTGGAATTCCTCCAGTTTATTATTCCTTCGAGCACAATAGTATTCCATCACCAGCATATACCACAATTTGTTCAGCCATTCCCCAATTGAAGGACATACCCTCCTTTTCCAGTTCTTTGCCACCACGAAAAGCGCAGCTATAAATATTTTCATACAAGTCTGTTTATTTATGATCTCTTTGGGGTACAGACCCAACAATGGTATGGCTGATTCAAAGGGCATTGCCTTTGTATTTCTAATGATTATCATAGAACCTGGCACATAGTAGCCTCTTAATAAAGGCTAGTTGACTGAATGAATTGACAAAAGAAAGGATCTTAAATTCACTTACAGTAGAATATAAATGACTGATAACTAGACATATTTTCTCATTAATGTTGTTCAGTCATATTCGACTCTTTATGACCCAATTTGGGGTTTTCTTGGCAAATATACTTCCATTCCCTTCCAGCTCATTTTCATGGATGAGGAACTAAGGTAAGTAACTTGTTCAGGGTCACATAGTCAGTAAGTATCTGAGGCCTGATTTGAACAGAGGTCTTCCTGATTCCGGGCTGGGCACTATCTCCTTGCTCCATCTACCTGCCCTTTCTGTCTCTTTAGTTGGGTCCAAAGTCTTCAATTAATAAAAACAGTTACTCAAGATTCCTGGATTGGATGGTAGAGTTTAACTACTGGCTTGAAACATGATGAGAGGTAGCCACCAAGGTCCATCTACAACTATTGTTGATCTTATTGATTGCAAGGTTCCTTACAAGGCCAACAGAGACTTTCTTAATTTTGAATAAATTGGGAATGACTGACCTCCAATGGTCATGCTAAGAAATGCTATGTACATGATGTTTTTTTTTTTTTTCTTGGCCTTTGTATGCCTTTCCCAGAAGAAAAATGCGTGGAAGAAGGGATATGAAGAGTTCATCATTGAAGTCTATCCTCGTGGCTGGCAAAGATGACTCCTAGGCTCAAGTTATTAACCTTATTCATTAAATATGGAACCTGGGCAACCGGAAGGCAGTCCATTCAGTAGAAATAAAGAAGTTCAGGAGAGATCAAGATTTGGGGTTAAAGATTATTAGTTCCAATTAAGCAGAAAAGCCTATACTTGGTGGGTTTTAATTCCTATTCAGGTATGTATTAATAATAGGTCTACATCTGGTAATCTGAGTCAAACAATGAAAATAATAAAGAAATAGACAACTGTTTAATTTAATTTTTTCAGTTATTCTTTTCAGCTAATTAGCATCTATTTTCTCTCTTTCCCATTCTTTATCCCAACTACTGAAATTAAAAAAAAAAAACTCAACCTTGTAACAAATATGGATAGTTAAGAAAAACCAATTCCTCCATTGCCCAATTTCCCAAAATGTATGTTGCATCCTGCATCATGAATCCACTCTGGCCCGGAGGTGGGTAGGCACCATCTTCAGTGGTTTTTGGAAAGGTGGTTTGTCTCAGCGTTGACCAGAGCTCTTACGTGTTTCAGTTGTATGTATTTTTGATGTAAAAACATTTTATTTCTTGCTTCATAGCATTGTGCAATACTGACCCCTGCAGGACTGTAGTTTGAAGGATTTTTGCTCTGTTTTGTTTATAAAAGTTCAAGCTCTGCTTTGGTACTTAAGGACCCTTATAACCTGACAGAATAAGAATAAGAAGAGAGAATAAGGCACAAACAGAGTGGGAAATACCTAATGTATTTCCTCTAACAGGTTTGTTGTGAGAATAAAGTTAGATAATATTTGTAAAGCACTTTACAAATCTTAAAATGCTATATAAATACTACTAGTAGTATAAAATACGGTGCTACCTATTTTCCATGCCTTTGTTCACCTTTTCCTTAGACCTTGAATGCCACTCAATCTTGTGTTAAATTCCTGTCCATTCTTAGGATCCAACTCAAAAGTTGCCTCCTCCAGGAAGCCTCTTTTTCACTCTCCACAAGTGGGTAACAATCTTCCCTTTTGGATCTCAAATGGCATTTTGTTTTGCAAACCTCTACGTATTTCCCACTCTGTTTGTGTCTTATTCTCTATTCTTATTCTTATTCTGTAAGTTTAAAGGGAGGAACTATATCCCATCCAACACCTCTTCAATCCTCTAGCTCAATGGAGAGATGGAGAAATGGTATTTCCGATGCCTGCCAAATGGGATGGAGAGCAGAGGCAGCTCAAGGTTATGAAAAGGCTGACTCTGGAAGGAAGATAAGTTGGTAGAACTGCAACTAAGAACTCTGGATAATAGTAGTTAGCATTTATATAGTTCTTTAAGGTTTACAAAGTATTTTACAAATTTCTTATTTTATTCTCATAGATACTGGGAGGTAGGTACAATTATAATCCTCATTTTTTTTACAAATGAAGAAACTGAGGAAGACAGAGGTTAAGTCACTAGCTTGGGGTCACCCAGCTAGTAAGTGTTTGGTGCTAGATTTGAACCCAAATCCATCACTCTAGCAACTGCACTGCCTAGCCAAATACATTTTCCCATAAAAATATTTCATATTTAATATTTATGGCATAGGACTTAGTGATGCATAATTGATTGGCAAAATGTTGGTGCTACATAAATGCTAATTAATATTATTTCAAGAAAATTAATTAAATTTTTGTTATTGTTATGTGGTAGTAGTGTTCTTTAGGACCATTTCTATTTCCATTCTCAACATATTGAGAATTATCATGTTGGAGATAATTTATGATCATATATGCTATCTCTACAGTCATATAAGGGTCAGGATTTTAAATTATAAATTCTTCTAGGTTCTACAAAATGTGGTGGCTACAGCCAAGCACAGAGCAGCTAGCTGATACAGTGGATAGAACACTGGTCAGGAAGATCTGAATTCAAATCTGACCTCAAACACTTATTAGCTGTTGTCCCTAGGCAAGCCACTTAACCCTCTCTGCCTCAGTTTCCTCATCTGTAAAATGAGCTGGAGAATAAAATGGCAAACCATTCTAGTGTCCTTGCCAAGAAAACCCCAAAGAGGGTCACAGAGTCCTTCTGCTATGGTTTAACCAAGATATGATGTGTTAATAATAGAAAAATAGCAAGATAAGAGCACTGAAGTAAATTAATCATTTTAAAAGCTATTTCCTTATGGTACACTGAGATCTTCACTAGTTCTAGGGAGAATATAAAGTCATTGAGGGCAAGAAATATCCTGGTTTTTGTCATCTTATACCAAGCACCTGGCCCAGAGTCTGAATATTGAATTGAACTGAAGAGATTTGGAACAAAAATCTGGCAAAGAATTTGAGAAGGAACAGTATAAGAACAGGATTAATCAAGCTGGAGGACCAGGGTGAATCTGAATTTTAAAAGCTTAATTCTGATCTTCTCTTTTTTCATTTTTTAAAAAATCCCTCTTCTTGCTTCCTCATTTAAAGAATTGAACCAATGGCCTCATCCATTCAATTCTGCTAAAATGAAGCATTAAAATGCTGAGTCTATCATGGTTGAAGAGGTTCCTTTGATTGGGGAGACCCTGTTAACTGGAAATAACACAGAACTACTTAAGTAATCAGAAATACCAAGTCTTTAATCAGGAGAGGAATAAATCCAATATTTGACCACATCCAGAGCCCAGCGCCGCAACCTTTACAGGGTTTATACCCTGGGACTCTGGGGACAGTATCCCTGGGAGAAATCAAGGAGAGATGATTGCTCAGAGGAATCATGAATCCTGGGGAATTTATATACCTCTTGAGGAACAGATTTGTAGGAGAGTATGATTGATTAGATTTACAATGGCTACAAAGACAGAATTATCAAGGAGAGGCTGATTGCTTTACAATGGACCCAAAAGGGAAAGATCCAGCCCATGGGCTAGGCTCCCAGAGAAAGGCTTTGACACAATGGGAGAATCTACTAGGACAAAAGGGTATTTAACATCTGATTGAGGCTGAAAGTTCCACCTAAAGCACTTTAAGGTCTATTGTTAGTTAGAAACTTATGAAGCTGGGATTTGTCTCAAATTCTCATGTGATAAGGTCAAACTTGATGACTTCAGCTTTCAAGATAACTGAATTTGGGGTTTCCTACATTTCAGGTTGACACCCTACAGGGAAACAATTTTAAATGCAACAAAGTAGGTGTTTGTAGGTAGTTTTTGGCAATAAGGGGAAGCATTCTTCATTGCCCATAACCCTTCTTTCCCATTAAGAAATTAACTATTCCATGTTCACAAAGTGGTTTCTTCTTAATAGAAAAGAAATATTTCTATTGTAGGCTGAGGGTCTTGTCCAAAGAACAAGGTTCTGTTAGGGTGTTAAGGAAAGGGTCAATTGTTTTGGTGGTAGTTGTGTCTCCTGTAACCAAGGAACAAACTTCACTTTACCCAGGGTTCACTTTAGTCCACATGACTTTACCCATAATTCACCTTTTATATCCAGTGAAAATGGGGTGAAAACCTCAAAGCAAATGAGATGCTAATGATATATTAAACACCCCCAGGCAATTTTCTGTCAAATTTTGGCTAGTTCTGTGCAGGCTGGAGTGTGGGAGGAAGGTCCATGGCATACTGCACTTATGCTGATTGGCTGGTTACATCCTGCCTACATTTCTTTTTTTTTTAAAAATATTTAATTAATTAATTTAGAATATTTTCCCATGGTTACATGATTCATATTCTTTACCTCCCTCTTCTTCCCTCCTCCCAGAGACAATGAGCAATTTCACTGGGTTTTACAGATATCATTGTTCAAAACCTATTTCCATATTATTAATATTTGCAATAGAATGATCATTTAAAGTTCACGTTCCCAATCATATCCCCATTGAACTATGCAATTAATCATATGTTATTCTGCTGTGTTTCTACTCCCACAGTTCTTTTTCTGGATGTAAATAGCATTCTTTCTCATAAGACCCTCAGAGTCGTCCTGGATCGTTGGATTGCTGCTAGTAGAGAAGTCCATTGTAGTAACCAAAAAATAGAGACTCAGAGTACATAGCTTGACAACACTATGCTCTGTTGAGCAGGGTAGCTACCAGAGACTCTTAGCTCATAACTTGGCTCATAACCTGACAGCACCATGATCTATCGAACAGTACCACTACTCCCTTAATAGAGTAGTCCTAACTCCTAACCCTAAACCCCAAACATTAAGGTTTCCACGGTATCAACACTCAACACTCCCACCAAGGAATGTTTTGTTATTGTCAAGCTCCAGGACACCTGTATCTGTCTCCCAGCCCCTGAAACTTATAAATTCCTTCCTCTGAATGCATCACTTGGGACTCTCTTGCTGAGTTCCCCCAGCACGCACTGGTAATAAAGCTTTCTCCTGCTTTGATTGCATTGTCTCTTGTGCTCCTTTGGTGGCCACCCTTTTGAACCCTAACACATTACATTTGATTGTACCACAGTGTGTCAGTCTCTGTGTACAATGTTTTCCTGGTTCTGCTCCTTTTACTCCACAACAGTTCCTGGAGGTCTTTCCAGTTCTCATGGAATTGCTCCAGAAAAATTATTCCATCATCATCAGATACCACAATTTGTTCAGCCATTCCCCAGTTGATGGACATCCCTTCATTTTTCAATTTTTTGCCACTACAAAGAGCACAGCTATAAATATTTTTGTATAAGCCTTTTTCTTTCTTATCTCTTTGGGGTACAAACTCAACAGTAGCATGACTGGATCAAAGGGCAGGTAGTCTTTTGAAGCCCTTTGGGCATAGTTCCAAATTGCCCTCCAGAATGGTTGGACCAATTAACAACTCCATGAGCAATGTATTGGTGTTCCAATTTTGCCACATCCTCTCCAACACTTATTACTTTCCTTTGCTGTCATAGTAACCAACCTGCTAGGTATAAGGTGGTACCTCAGGGTTGTTTTGATTTGCATTTCTCTAATTATAAGAGATTTAGAACACTTTTTTGTGTGCTTATTGATAGTTTTGATTTCTTTATCTGAAAGTTGCCTATTTGTGTCCTTTGCCCATTTATCAATTGGGGGATGGCTTGAATAAGTAAATTAATTTGGGTAGGATTGTCATTTTTATTACATTAGCTAATCCTACCCATGAACAATTAATATTTTTCCAATTATTTAGATCTAGTTTTCATTGTGTGGAAAGTGTTTTGTAGTTGTGTTCATATAATTCCTGTGTTTGTCTTGGCAAATAGATTACTAAATATTTTATATTGTATAGGGGGATTTTAAATGGAATTTCTTTTTCTAACTCTTCCTGCTGAGTTATGTTGGGAATATATAGAAATGCTGATGATTTATGTGGGTTTATTTTGTATCCTGAAACTTTGCTAAAGTTATTGATTATTTCCAGTAGCTTTTTAGTTGATTCTCTAGGATTCTTTAAGTAGACCGTCATATCATCTGCAAAGAGTGATAGTTTAGTCTCCTCAATGCCTACTTTAATTCTTTCAATTTCTTTTTCTTCTCTAATTGCTTTTGCTAGCATTTCTATTACAATGTTAAATAAAAGAGGTGATAAAGGGCATCCTTGCTTCATTCCTGATCTTATTGGGAAGGCTTCTAACTTATCCCCATTGCAGATGATGCTTGCTGATGTTTAAAAATATATACTGTTTATTATTTTTAGAAAAGACCCATCTATTCCTATACTCTCTAGTGTTTTCAATAGGAATGAGTGTTGTATTTTGTCAAAGGCTTTTTCTGCATCTATTGAGATAATCATGCAATTTCTGTTGGCTTGGTTGTTGATATGGTCAATTATATGGATGGTTTTCCTAGTATTCAACCATCTTTGCATTCCTGGTATAAATTCCATCTGATAATGGTGAATAATCCTCATTATATCTTACTAGAATTTTTTTTACCAGTATTCTATTTAAGATTTTCACATCTATGTTTATTAAAGAGATAGATGTATAGTTTTCTTTCTCTGTTTTTGGTCTTCTTGGCTTTGGAATCAGTACCATATTTGTGTCATAAAAGGAATTTGGTAAAACTCCTTCTTTGCTTATTATGTCAAATAGTTTGTATGGTATTGGGATTAGTCGTTCTTTAAATGTTGGACAAAATTCACTTGTGAATCCATCTGGTCCTGGGAATTTTTTCTTAGGAAATTCCTTGTTCCTTTTTCTGAGATAGGATTGTTTAAGCATTCTATTTCCTCTTTTGTTAATCTTGTAAATATTCACCCATTTCACCTGGATTGTCATGTTTATCGCCACATAATTGGGCAAAATAGTTCCTAATAATTACCTTAATTTCCTCTTCATTAGAGTTGAGGTTGCCCTTTTCACTTTGATACTGTTAATTTGATTTTCTTCTTTCTGTTTTTTGATTAGATTAACCAGTACTTTATTTTATTTGTTTTTTTTTTTCACAAAGTACCAGCTACTAGTCTTATTTATTAGTTCCATAGTTCTTTTACTTTGATTTTTAGGATTTTTAATTTAGTTTTTATCTGGGGATTTTTAATTTGTTCTCTTTCTAGTTTTCTATGTTGTATGCCCTATTCATTGACCTCTTCCCTCTCTGATTTGTTGATATATGCACTCAGGTATATAAATTTTCCCCTGAGTACTACTTGGGCTGCATCCCATAGATTTTGATATGATGTCTCCTCATTGGCATTCTCTTCAATGAAATCAGTGATTGTTTCTTTGATTTGTTCTTTGACCCACCAGTTTTGAAGAATTCAATTATTTCATTTCAAATCTGCCTTCCCAGAAGCCTTTATTTATTATGCTTTTTATTGCATTATAGTCTGAAAAAATTACATTCATTATTTCTGCTTTCCTACATTTGTTTGCAATGTTTTTATGCCCTAATACATGGTCAATATTTGTATATGTGCCATGTGCTGCTGAAAAGAAGGTCTATTCTTTTTTATCCTTATTAATTTTTATCCAGATATCTATTATCTCTAATTTTTCTAACATTTCATTCACTTCCCTCACTTCTTTCTTATTTATTTTTTGGTTCAGTTTATCTAGTTCTTATAGGGGAAGGTTGAAGTCCCCCACTAGTATGGTTTTACTATCTATTTCCTCCTTAAGCTCCTTTAGAAATCTGAATATTGTACCATTTGGTACAGATATGTTGAGTACTGATATTTCTTCATTATTTATACTGCCTTTCATCAAGATGTAATGATCTTCCTTATCTCGTTTAATGAGATTTATTTTTGCTTTAGCTATCTGAGATCATAATTGTGAATCCTGCCTTCTTTGTCTCAGTTGTAACACAGTAAATTCTGCTCCATCCTCTTACCTTTACCCTGTGTATGTCTACCTGCCTCAAGTGTGTTTCTTATAGACAACATATGGTAGGATTCTGATTTTAAATCCCCTCTGCTATCTGCTTCCTCTTTGTTTGTGAGTTCATCCCATTCATATTCACAGTTATGATAACTGTCTGTGTGTTACCCTCCATTTTGACTTCCTCCTTTGATTCTGCCTTTTGTCTTGTACCTCTTACCTTCCCCTCCAACTTTTTGCTTTTAGTCAGTCTCCCACTTTTCTCTTCCCTAATGTCACAAGTATACTTCTAGCTACCCTGATTAAAATAAAAATTTTTAAGAGTTATCAATATCATCTTTTCATATAGGAATACAACTTAATGAGTCCCTTAAAACATTTTCCCCCTTTCTTAATTAATTTTTGGTGATTCTCTTGAATTCTGTATTTGGGCATCAAATTTTCTGTTTAAGTATGATCTTTTCTTCAGAAATGCTTGGAAAACTTCTATTTTATTAAATGACCATACTTTCCACCAGCAAGAATATAGTCAGTTTTTCTGGGTAGGTGATTCTTGGTTGTAGACTCAGTTCCCTTGCTTTCTGGAATATCATATTCCATGCCTTTTGGTCCTTCAGTGTGAGTGCAGCCAGGTCCTGGTGGACTGTGGCTCCATAATATCTGAATTGTTTCCTTTTTGGCAGTTTGTAGTATCTTTTACTTGGTCTGGAAGTTCTTCAACTTGGCTCTAACATTCCTGGGCATTGTAAATTGGGAATTTAATGCAGGAGGTGATCTGTGGATTCTTTGAATCTCTACTTTATCCTCTTGTTCAAGAACATTAGAGCAGTTTTCTTGGAAAATTTCCTGTAGAACAATGTCCAGGCTTTTTTCTTTTGTCATGATTTTCTAGTAGTCCAGAAATTCTTAAATTGTTCCTCTTCAATCTATTTTCAGGTCTGTTGTTTTATCAATGAGGTGTTTCATATTTTCCTCATTTTTTTAAATTTTGTCGTATAGACTCTTGCTGCCTTGTGAAGTCATTTGCTTCTAGTTGTTCGACTGTAATTTTTAAAGACCGAATTTCATCCCTGGCTTTTTGATACTCCTATTCCTTTTTTATCTCTTTTTCTTTGTAAGCCATCTTTTATTTTCTTTGCCTCATTTTCAAGCTGATCAATTCTGGTTTTAAGGACATTATTTTCTTATTTTAGTTCATGTGCCTCTGTTTCTAGATGATGTATTTTGCTTTTTAAGTTCTTTTTCCAATTTTCTTCAGCCTTTCTTAATTGTTTTTTGAATTGTGTTTTGAGTTCCGCCAAAGCCTGAGTCCAATTCACTGGGGTCCCTGAGTTTTTGCTTAGAGTTCCTTGGTCCTCCTCTGTCAAGGACCAAGGAAAAGCCTTTTTCCATGGGATTTTTCAGGTACCTACTATTAGAATGTGGGGAGAGTCCTTTTCTCTGCTAGTGGCTGCTGTGAGCTCAGCTGGTTGAGAGTCAGGTTACAGCATGAGTTCTGGCCAGCAGACACGGCTGAGCTGAAAACTCTGAGTGAAAGCATATGTGGCAGGCTCCTCTCTAAGAGAGCAAAGAGAGAGAGAGACAGAGATAGAGACAGAGACAGAGACACATGCAGACTCCAATCAGACATAATTGACAGTTATGGGACTAGGGGGCTTGTGAGTGGGATTGCAGAGTCCAATTTATTGATCATATTGGTCCAGTATATATATATATATAATATATATATAT
>NC_058134.1:274628480-274643528 GCF_016433145.1 Gracilinanus agilis | reverse complement strand
AGGAAGGAAGGAAGGAAGGAAGGAAGGAAGGAAAAGGAAATTGTGCTTTGTTATTTACATACACACACTCACACACCTTCTGCCCCAATCCCCAGGAAACTGTGAAAGGTGTTATTTCTTTAAATAGTTCCACACATCAGTCACTTTGGTAACTATGGGAGAAAAACCCTCTATGCATGCGTCATACACATTGAGACAGATTCAAATATCATTCTTTGTGGTTTTGCCAGCTCTGAATCCTTAATTTTAGATTTTAGGACCTTGCCCCCTTCCCCAAAACAAATTAAGTATAATTCTGAAACCTCACTGGAGCTCTGGCATTTTAAAATTTATACTTTGGTTGATTTTTCCTACCAAGTTGGACACTTCTCACATGAATCAGGTAAATAGAACTGTAGTGTCTTTGAGAGCAGGGGCTTCTTTTCATCTGTTCTGTATGATCCCATCTCTTGACAGAGCACTTTGAACACATAGTAGGTACTTGATAATGTTTGTTGAATTGGGTAGAACTGGAACCTTCAGCTTTCCTTAAAAATTCAGATTAAATACCACATCCTGCAAGAAGCCCTTCTTGATTCTCTTGTTTATTAGTCTCTCCCCACTCCCAGGTGATTTTGTATTTATTGTTGTATATATTTTGTTTTTCAAATTATTTTTTTTTATTTTTTCACCAATTAACTGTAAAAACAACTTTTAGTACTTTTTTAGATTTCTAAGTCCCAATTCTCTTCCCTTCCTTCTACCCTCCCTCCCTACCCTCTTCATTGAGATGGTAAGCAATCTGATATAGATTTCACATGTGCAATCATGTAAAGCATTTTTTCCATGCTAGTCATTTGTTGGAGAGATCTTGAACCGCCCCCCCCCCCAAAAAAAGAAGAAAGTTAAATATATAGTATGTTTTGGTCTACATTTGGACTCCATCAGTTCTTTCTCTGGAAGTGGATGACATTTTTCATCATGAGTCTTTGGGATTGTCTTGGATCACCATACTGGTGAGAATAGCTGGGTCATATGCACTTGTTCAGCAAACAGTATTGCCATTAACGTATATACGATGTTCTTCTGGTTCTGCTCACTTCACTTTGTATCAGTTCATAGAAGTCTTTCCAGGCTTCATCAGAAGTATTCCATTATAATTGTTTACCACAGTTGTTGTATATATTTTGTAATCTGTGGTCAAGGAACTAAGCATCCCTCCCACCTCCTGGAGTGTTGCTAAGAAATACTTGTTTTCAATTTAATTGGATACATATAGGAGCAGCTTGGATACTGATACTAGACACTGCTCATCAATTATTAGTGCCTTTCCTTCCTAATTAGTTTGAATATAATCCTTTTGTATGCATTTACATGAGTGTATGTCTTTCCTGATAGAATATAAGCTCTGTGAGAGTTTGGGAAGTTTCTTTTTTCTTTTTTTTTTCTTTCTTTTTCTTTTTTTGGTCTTTGTATCTCCAGCACTTGACAGAGAGGCTTGGTAAATGTCTAGGGGAAAAGTGAGATTATCAACCATGGATTATTGGGTATCAAGAGAACTTGTTTGACATCAATGGGTTTTCCTTTTTTCCCCTCAACTCCTCCATTAGGTTTTTTTCTTGACTTCTTCAAATCTCATCTAACTCAGGAATTCTCTTAATCTGGAGTCCATGAACTTGGTTAGGAAACACACATATTTAATTTAATGTAAATGGTGTCCTTGGCAATCCTACGTATTTTTATTTTATACTTTTAAAACTATTATTCTAGGTAACTCAGTGAATAGAAAGTCAAGCCTGGAGGTAGTTGATCTTGCATTCAAATAAGGTCTCACTTAACCCCCATTGCCTAGCCCTTACCACTCTTCTGCCTTGGAACCAATATTTATTATTGATTCTAAGACAGAACGTAAATTAAAAAAAAAAAACAAGCAAACATTATTTTAAAAAGGGCTTCATAGCCTTCCCAGACTGACAAAGGAGTCAGTCACACACACACACACACTGCTCTGCCTGTACTGTTCATCAATCTGACTTTTTCAGTATCTCTAAAATGTTTTCTTTTTTTTTTTTTTAACATTTATTAATATACATTTTTAACATGGTTACCTGATTCATGCTCCTCCTGTCCCCTTCACCCCCCCCCGCAGTCCCCCCACCCATGGCCGATGCGCATTTCCACTAGTTTTGTCATGTGTCCTTGATCAAGACCAATTTCCAAATTGTTGGTAGTTGCATTGGTGTGGTAGTTTCGAGTCCATACCCTCAATCACATCCACCCCGACCCTTGCGTTCAAGCAGTTGTTTTTCTTATATGTTTCCTCTCCTGCAGTCCTTCCTCTGAATGTGGGTAGCATCTTTACCATAAATCCCTCAGAATTATCCTGGGTCATTGTATTGCTGCTGGTACAGAGGTCCATTACATTCAATTTTACCACAGTATATCAGTCTCTGTGTACAATGTTCTTCTGGCTCTGCTCCTTTCGCTCTGCATCAGTTCCCAGAGGTCTCTCCAGTTCGCCTGGAACTCCTCCAGTTTATTATTCCTTTTGGCACAATAGTATTCCATCACCCGCATATACCACAGTTTGTTCAGCCATTTCCCAATTGAAGGGCATACCCTCCTTTTCCAATTTGTTGCCACCACAAAAAGCGCAGCTATAAATATTTTCCTACAAGTCTGTTTATCTATGATCTCTTTGGGGTACACACCCAGCAATGGTATGGCTGGATCAAAGGGCAGGCATTCTTTTATAGCCCTTTGAGCATGGTTCCAAATTGCCAGCCAGAATGGCTGGATCAGTTCACAGCTCCACCAGCAATGCATTAATGTCCCAATTTTGCCACATCCCCTCCAGCATTCATTACTCTCCCCTTCTTTCATTTTAGCCAATCTGCTAGGTGTGAGGTGATACCTCAGAGTTGTCAGGAGAGGTTAAGAGCTGCTTCTTACTCTGCCGCCATCTTAACCCGGAACCTCTAAAATGTTTTCTTTTTTGAAGGGAATGCTTGCCAGAACTGCCCAGGTGTTTTTAATTGAAGGCTTAGAGGGATCACAATAGTCTAGCAACCTTCTTGTCCCAAATAATGAAATCTTATTAAAAAACAGTTCATTATTACTTGGATTTGCATATTTTGCAGCATAGATCCCTTGCCCTGACATGTACCTTCATGTCCCTCTATAGCAGCTTTATCGAAGGGGCTTCTTTTGTATCTGGAGGGATTATAATAGTGATTTTCATCTGTATAGCTGTTTTGAAGTCTCAATGCAAGTCGAAAAGACACTAATCTGTATGTATAAACCCAATGTACTAACCAGGAGCTGTTGCCCCATCTTTCTTTAGTGGTGAAAATTAGCAGAGATACGTCACAGTAAAGTCAAGTTCCGATTCAGAGAAAGAATGATCATTGCCCTCTTTCTTTTATTGTCTCTGACTATGCTAAAACTGTAATTGGTTCATCTTTGTGTTGGTCTCTCTCCCTTCCTGTTTCCCATGTTTTTTCCTGCATCTCCACCTTGGCCATCCCTTAATCTTTCTCACCATCATTTCCCAGCTGCCTTCACCTTTCTGTTGTGTACCAGAGGCCATTGGACATGACGAGGGAATGAATTCTCCCTCTCATCATCTACAGCCTTCCCTTTATGTGTCTTTCCAATTTCTGGCCATCTTTCAAGACCTAGTTCAAGTTCTGTCTTCTTCATGAAAACTCCCCTGAATAATCTAGCACATATAAAGTATTCTTTACTTTAAAGTCCAATACAAATTATCACTTAAATTATGGAGTTCTTGTGGCATATTGGTGAGAGATTTATACTTAGAGACACAAAACTCGAGTTCAAATCTAGGCCCTGACAACTGCTTGCTGTGTGACAAGAAGTAATTTAACCTTTCATTTAAACATCTGTTTCATCATTTGTAAAAATGGAAATAACAACACCTGAACTAAGTACCTCATGGGTTCATTTTGAGGGTGACCATTTGCAAACCTTCAAGTGCTATTGAATTGTATGTGGGATTATAAATTTACATCTGTTAGGGAATTTAAAAGTTTTATCCAATGCCCTCATTTTTATGAATAAGAAAATTGTGGCCCTGGAGTATTATGTCTTGCCCCAAGGTCAAATAGGAAATAAGTGAAAAAAATAACACAGTTGGATTTGAACTCAAGTTCCCAAATCCTGCACTCTTTTTCTCTCTGCCAAAGAAGTTATAAAATATGTGAGAGAAGAAAAGAATGGCAGTTTGTTTCAAAATAAGATCTGAGTAGATACTGTTGAAAAATGAAAATGATCCTTTTCCATTGCCCCATGCCACCCTTCAGGTCAGGGATTCTTAACCTGAGATCTGTGGACTTCTTTCCTTAATATTTTGGAAATTGCATTACAATAGAATTAGTTTCACAGATCCATCCGTCTTGATTCTGGCTCAATAGAAGGAACCATCCGTATGACTTCACCATGAATAAGCAAGCACACTATAATGTTTATAAAGGATTGATGACACAGAGCCAGACACATAGACTTTATCTCATTTATCCAACTGTTTCCAATTGTGACTGAACAGAAGAAACCCTGTCTGGCCTTGGTCCTTATAATACTCTTAAAGTTTAAGTTTACCTCTTAAATTATCTTATCTGTTATAATATACATATACATTTTGGGAAAGCTATTTCATTTAGGAAATAGAACCATAATGTAAATTAAGACTTTTGTAGGCTTTTGCTGGCTTTGAGGTCAATAATTATCAACAAATAGATATGAGAAACAAGAGACTTGAGGAAGGTGGGAAAGAGAAAACTGAAGGAGATTGGAGTTGATCTGAACATAGTTTGAAAAAGTTCTTTGTTTAACTCCAACCTAGGGTTGGAGTATAGTAGGACAAACATTCCAGAAATTCTGGACATTTTGGATTAGGTAGTGTAGACAGATTAGCCCCATGATGTTTCTATTAGGCATTGTACTGAGAAAATCAGTCAATCATTAAACATTTATTAAACATGTACTTTGTGCCAGACACTTCTGGGAAGGCAAATATAAAAAGGCAAAATGATCCCTGCCCTCAAAGAATTTGAGATCTAATGGGGGGATGAGTCAACAAAGGAATAGCAGAAAGAGCTTTGGATTAATCAAAAGTCATAAATTTAAATCTCAGCTCTAAAATTTACTTACCTGAAACAAATCTTTTATCCCCTCTGCCTTTGGTTTTCTCAGCTTTTTAAAAAATGAAGGGGTTTAATAATATGAGAGATTCTCAAAACTTTTTTTTTGCATCATGAATCCCTTTAATTGTCTGGTAAAGCCTATGTAACAGATTTCAAAATAACATTTTTAAATGCATAAAATAGGATCAACATCTCACCTAGGGGCCAAGATAAAGTCAAATTGGATACTTGCTCTAGAAATAAAGGGTGACACCATAAACAAACTAAGGGAACAAGTAAAAGTTTAGCTGTCAAACTTATGGATACAGGAATAATTTATGACCAAACAAGACATAAAGAACATTACAAAAAATGAAATGGATAATTTTGATTACATTTAATTTAAAAGGGTTGTACAAATAAAAGCAGTTCAACTGAGATTAGAAAGGAAACAACCAATTTGGAAAAAAAATTTTAGAGCGAGTATCTGACAAAAACCTTATTTCTCAGATATAGAGAGAGAACTGAGTCAAATTTATAGGAATACAAAGCATTCTCCAATTGATAAATGAAAAGGCTGTTCTCAAAGGAAGAAATTAAAACTACCCATAGTCACATGAAAAAATGCTCCAAATCTTTATTGATTAAAGAAATACAAATTAAAACAATTCTTAAGATACCACCTCACATGTTCCAGATTGGCTAACAGGTCCAAAAAGGAAAATGATAAAAAATGATAAAAAAAAAAGGGAAAAATTGGGACACTAATACAATGTTGGTGGAACTGTGAACTGAATGACCATTCTGGAAAGCAATATGGAACCAGACTTAAAGGGCTACAAAACTATGTATTCTCTTTGACCCAACAGTACCACTATTGAGCCTCTATCTTAAAGTGATCAGAGAATAAGGGAAAAGGACCTACCTGTACTAAAAAATTTATCAGCTCTTTTCATAGTGACAAAGAATTGGAAACTGAGAAATGGATGAACAAGTTGTGGTACATGGTTGTAATGGAATACTATTGTACCATAAGGAACAATGAATAGGATGAGTTCAGAAAAACCTAGAAAGACTTATATGAACTGATACAAGGTGAAGTGAACAGAAACGGGAGAAGAACAATGCATACAGTAATTGAAATATTATACAATGATCAGCTGTGAAGGACTAAAACCATTATCAGTAAAGCAGGGACTCATGATGAAAATGCTCTCCACAGCCAAAGAAGGAACTGTTAGAATCTGATTGCAGATCAAAGCAGACTGTCTTCCACTATATATCCTTCATGAGATTTCTATTGCATGTGTGATATGTGCCTCCTATCATGACATGAGCAGCATAGAAATATGTATTATGTGAAGACACAGGTATAACCTATATCTACCTATTTCTACAGGTATGATCTATATTCACCACCTAAGAAGGGAGAAAATCTGAATTTTAAAATGTCAAAAAAGATTGTCAAAAATTGTCTCTACATGTAACTGAAAAATTAAAAAGTTGGAGAAAAATAAAAATACAAATGCATAAAATAAGATGCATAGCATTATAAAGAAAGCCAAATATGTGGAAATTCAGTTATCAAAATATATATTTTTTAAAGTTTGCAGACCGCACCCCCCTCAGTGAAGATGATGACGATCTCTAAGGTCCTTCCAGGTCTAAATTAATGATCCCATGGAGCTTTACATCAATCTGAGCTCTGTTTTCTAATCCAGAGATATCAGACTCAGGGACCTGCAGGCCTGCACAGAACTATCAAGTCAAACCAGATGAAAATGTAATGGGGAAACATTTAACAAATTAATAAAAATACAACTTAACATAGATAATGTTAACTTTTGATTTTCTAAGTCAATATGCAGCCCAGGAATCCATTTCTTTTCTTCTTTTCAAAGATATTTTATTTTCCCAATTGCACATAATAACAAATTTCAACCTCTGTTTTCCAAAATTATAAAATTTAAATTACCCTTACCACTCTTTCCACCTATAAGTCAATACACAGAAGTTAAGGGTTTAAAATTAAAAAAAAAATTAAAAAAAAATTTTAATTGTCTACCTCCCTCCCTTCTTTCCTCCCTCTTGGAGATGGTAAGCGATTTGATTTGGGTAATACATGTATTATCAGGCAAAACATACTTCCATATTGGTCATCATTGTGGAGGGAATTTTTATATAAAACCCAAACCCCAAAATAAAGCTATAAATAAACTAAAAGATAGTCTGCTCCGATCTGCATCTGATTCCAACAGCTCTTCCTCTGGAGGTGGATAGCATTCTTTATAGAATACATTATATTTATTTTTATTATCAAATTATTAAATACTTATATTTATATATTCTTTATTTTATTCCTTCAGAATTGTCATGGATCATTGTATCGCTGAGAGTAGCTAAGTCTTTCATAGTTGATCATGCCATAACATTGTTGTTACTGTGCATAGTGTTTTTCCTGGATCTGCTTATTTCACTTTGCAACAATCTTTCCACCTTTTCCTGAAATTACCTTGCTCATCATGCCTTATAGCATAATGGTATTTCATCACCAACATGTACCACAATTGTTCAGCCATTCCCCAAAGGATGGACAGCCCCTCCAATTCCAATTCTTTGCCACCTCAAAAAGGGCTGCCATAAATATTTTTGTACAAGTAGTTCCTTTTCTCCTTTTTTTTTTTATGATCTCCTTGGGATACAGACTCAAAAGTGGTAATGCAGGATCAAAGGGTATGCACAGTTTTATAGCCCTTTGGGCTAGTTCCAAATTGCCCTCAGAATGGTTGGATCAGTTCACAGCTCCACCAATAATGCATTATTGTCCAAGGGATCCATTTCTATTTGAGTTTGGCACCACTGCTTTGCCTCAATCAGATGGCATAATGTGCCTGGAGTCAGGAGAACATGAGTTCAGCTCCTTAAACTTAAATCCAAATCCAAATCCTTAAACAATTTAATAGTTGTGTGACCCTAGGCATCTCTGCCTCAGTTGCCTCAACTGTAACGTGGGGATCAGCTATGTCTCAGGGTTTTCATGAGGATCATTTGAGATATTCATAAAACACTTAACACAGTTTTTTGTTTCTTTCCTTGACTGGTTGCCATTCCCTCTGCCAAATCCCAGCCCTTGATTGCTCCTGCCATCTTCATCTTGTCCTACTCACATACTATGGAAAGATGCCAGAGAAACACTTGGGGCTGTGCTAATTGACTCCACTAAAATTTTTACCTTATCTCACACCTGTGGTTTGCATACCCTGAGTCTTTTCTGCTATAAGGCTCTAGCTCTCATGAGCTACTGAAGTTAGAGTTTGAAGAAGAGGTGAAGCCCTTTTGGTCCTTCTTTGGGTGGCAGTAGCAAAAGTGAGCCCTAGTGATGGTGAATAGCTAGCTCCCTGTTTGGTTGTGCCCTTGCTGTTATCACCACTAATCTTCCTTTCTTCCATCTGAAAATGGGTTCCTGAGTTCCTCTTGAACATTGCACCCAGGTCCCTCATTTCTCTCTCTTTTTTTCTTTTTTGTCTAAACAGGACACAGATGGCATTTCCTTCCACTACTGGTCCCTCTTTGATGGGCATGCTGGATCTGGGGCTGCTGTTGTGGCATCCCGGTTGTTGCAGCATCACATTGTGGAACAGCTCCAGGACCTTATAGAGATCCTGAAGAACTCTGCAATCCTTCCCCCCACCTGCCTGGGGGAAGAGCCTGAGAACAACCCAACCAACAGCCGGACTCTGACAAGGGCTGCCTCCCTTCGAGGAGGAGTGGGAGCCCCGGGCTCCCCCAGCACCCCACCCACACGTTTCTTTACGGAGAAAAAGATTCCCCACGAGTGCCTTGTTATTGGGGCCATAGAAAGTGCATTCAAGGAAATGGTAGGTGGACCCAGAAGCAAACCCCCCCCCTTAGTCCATTGAAGCCAATCCCCTGCCTTCTCACAATGCATCCTCAATCTGTCCATTGATTCAGTGCTTTTAAACTCAAACTGTTTCTTGTGTGCTTTTCCATTTCCAAGGGAAGCAAAGAGCAAAGTATAGCTTCTGGCCTTCTGAATGTCAACAAAGGT
This sequence comes from Gracilinanus agilis, assembly GCF_016433145.1. Lineage (NCBI taxonomy): Eukaryota > Metazoa > Chordata > Mammalia > Didelphimorphia > Didelphidae > Gracilinanus > Gracilinanus agilis. Next base: position 274,634,339 of record NC_058134.1, on the reverse strand, counting down.
TTGTTGATGCTTTTGGCAAAAATCAACCAAGCAATAAACTACCCATGAAAGACTAAGGTGGTGAGGGGAATATCAGAGCAATAAGCAGAGTAGCTGGTTTATTGGATACTTTTCTCTTTGGCATGTTCACATTCACACCAACTGGTAAAATTCCTAACAGATTGAAATGGTTCCCGTGCCTGGAGCATGGGGTATGAATTCCCCGGTGCTTAGGAGAGCTTAAAGCAATTAGCAGCATGTTTAAAACTTTACCTCCCTTTTCCTGTGAACCTTATGTGGGCACAACTCTACATCCTTGGTTTGGCAGTTCCAGATCCTGGGGAAAAACATCTGTTCTCAATTATTGGTGGCAACAGAGGATGACTTAGGTGCTGCGAGCCAAAAAAAAAATTTTTTTTGGAAGGCAGGCTTCTTCACACTTTCAAATCTGAACATGTCTGATTGGAGAAATCAGTATTCTTCCAAAACACTACCCTGCAAAGAGCTGAGTTTACAACCTGTATTTTAATTATAGATGCTTTTCCTACCAAGTGATAACCTACCTAGAAAAGTAAGAATAAAGGGTAGTTTAAAAATGAGACAAAGGATGTAATGAGCAAGAAAGGGGTGATGTTATGGTAGAAACTGAGAGGCAGCAATTACCATGGGCAATGTACTTCCTTAGCACAAATGCTTTTAATGCATTTATGTTGGCTTTCCAGAATTACCCAGCTTCAATTGGAGGAGTTATGGGGGAAAAGGCATGTAAATTCAGGCATAAACATACGTGGGTATGCTGCAAAATAAATACAAATTAGTTTTGCTGGGGATAGCCAAAGAGTCCTCGTGTCTTATTTTTTTATAAGAACCCAACAGAACTGCAAAGTTAGAAGAATGACTTTATAATATTTTGGCCTCTTTATCTAATTTGATAGATCATTGAATGTGCGAATGGCAGAGTAATGGAAAATGATGCTAGAAAAGTAGGTTGAACTCATATTGTGAAGGTCTTTAAATGTCAGATAAAGGAGATTATATTTGATCTTGGAGGGGTTTATAGATGTCTTCCTTAGGAATATGACTCTGGCACCCATGTGGAAAATGGATTGGAGAGGAGAAAAAAAACCTGAACCATCTAGGTGGCTGTTGTAATATTCCAGGTGAGAGGGAAAGTGAAGGGAAAGACCAAGCGCTTTATCCACTACTCCACCTCCCCGTGAAGTGTTGAGGGTTTGAACTAGGGTAGTGGTTATCTCTACCACTATCAGGAGATAAATTGGCAAGAATTGGCAGCTGGTTGAATATGTGACGAAGAAGAATAGGGTGTTCGGAGTTTATGGTCCAAACCTTCAGAAGAGTCACCCTTTCCAGCCGAAGTTTAATACAAAACCCTTGAAACTGCCATAGAAGCACTTTTCTCCTTGCCCTTAATTTCAGTTATAAACATTTTAAAATTAGATTAATACATAATTAATAATAACTGAGATGAATACTTAACCAAAGAAAGCACAGTTAGAGCTCTCCCTAAGGAGAGAAAAATCTCCTTTGTCTTCATGGTAGATGTGGAAAGCAAAGTGAATTTTAAAGTTTGAATTTCCCGGTATAACTGATAGGACTGGGGGACATGTTCTTTTATTATACGAAGTTGTTGTCTTCTCATTTTTATCCACTAGAGGCCAATATTATCTTAAGTAAAGTCTCTGAAGCCTTCTTCTGGCTCTGTGCTCCCGTTAAGCTTCTGCTACACACTGACAAATTATGAGAAGAAAATGAAGAGGTCACTGGGAGAATACTTAGAAGAAGATTGCCAAGCCCCTTTAATATTGTTTCTCAATCTTTAATTGGCCGGCTCCATTCTTGGAGTTTTGGCTTAGATGTCACAACTTAAAAAGGAAAATAGGCTGAGTAACTTCATATGTTTTCACCTCTCTTACATATTTTATTCCCTCTTCTAATAAACATGTTTAAAAATAATAACTCGCTGCACCCCCCACAAAGCCTTCTTTATCATTATCTCCTTCTAGCTAGTCTCTCTCACTCTCCAAAATCCTTATGTGCTAGTTACAAAAATCTAAGAATTGTAGAATGAAGTGGGACCTTGAGGGGATGTGTCTTATACTTTAGTTTGCCTTCTTGCATTGGCTTCTTGCACCTCCTCACCCCTGTTCATTATTTACATTATTCAAGTATAACTAAATTTTTTTTCTCCTCTCTCTCTCTCTCTCTCTCTCTCTCTCTCTCTCTCTCTCTCTCTCTTTCTCTGTCTTCTCTTCCTTCTGTCTCTCTCCCCTCTTCTCTGTCTCTTCTCTCTTCTTTCTCTTTCCCATTTCTCTCTCTCTGTGTCTCTCTCTCCTGTTTCTCTCTCCTGTCTTTCTCTCTCTTCTTTTCTTTCTGTCTCTCTCCCCTCTTCTCTGTCTCTTCTCTCTTCCATCTTTCTCCTGTTTCTCTCTCTCTCTTTCTCTCCTCTCTCTCTCTCTGCCTCGGTCCCTCTCCTGTTTCTTTCTCTCTCTTCTCTCCTTTCTGTCTTTCTTTCTCTCTCTCTCTCCTGTCTTTCTCTCTCTTTTCTCCTTTCTGTCTCTCTCCCCCTCCTCTGTCTCTTTCCTCCCTGTCTCTCTTCTCTCTTCTTTCTCTCTCTTCTCCTTTCTGTCTCTCTCTCTCCTCACCTCTACCCTGCCCCCAAGCATCAAGGTTAGGAGCTCGTATTATATGTCATCTTTGATCCTAAGTTCACTTTCTAAATTTTATTCTATGTCCTATATTCCAAGGCAAGAGAAAGCCAGATATACATATACTCATGTATATTGTATACTCGCATGCATGTGTACTGTGTATCTTATACACATATCCACATATATGTTCACACAAACATACATATACACTTTGCCTAAATTCTACAAAATGTAGAAAGTTGAACTTAGGTACTGAGATGACTTATAAGACACTCCCAACCTTGTTGCTGAGAATAGTTAAGAAAGATACATACATGTATATTTGCAGAGATTGTTTATTTAGAGACAGAGAAGACTTGTATTGGATTTCCAAGGAGTTTTCCTCATATTAATACAATTCCAACTTCAATTTCTACTCTACCCAAATTCCTTCTCTCCCCCCCCCCATAATATATATACTATGCATTTAGGGAGTATATACATATATGAATTTTCATATTTCTATAATGCATTTATATGCAAAATATGTGTACACTATCTATAATATAGGTAAAATAATAAACTAGCATATAAATATATCGCTTATATATGTATATATTAATATACATTGATGTAATGCACATCAGCATATATATACGTTACGTCTTCATGATTGTATATGTGCAGATGTGTGTATATACGTATACGCACACACATATGTACATACACAAACACATGCATCAATCTGTCTATCTCTGAAGACAATTTAGCTGGGTTGTCGTCAAGTCCTCTTTCCGCCATGTCTGACTCTTGGTGACCCCATCTGGGGTTTGTCTGGCACAAAGTTGGCCATTTCCTTCTCTGGCTCATTTTGCTGGAGGGAGTATCAGATCTGTGCTTGCCTTCGTTTGAGGTCCTCCCGGACTAGAAATTCCTTTTGCTAACCAGCAGACCCACCTGTAATTTAGAGATTTACAGATCAGCAGCTCATCGGTAATATAGAGTCTTCTCAATCCCGTCTCTAGTCCGTGTCGGTGATGGCTCTTGGAACCAGGGCTGCCTGACTCCAAAGCTGGCTTCTTTATTTACTAAACTGCCTTTCATTAGGCTAATTGGCTGGAAAGTTGTTTTAATTGTCAGCATTGAGTCTCCTCATGCCCTCTTCATCTAGCCTTGAAGCTCTGCTCACTTCCTTCTTGGAGGGGCAGGCTTGGGTTCAGGGACCACTCTCCCATTTTCCCTCAGAGTAACTTTCCCAGGTCTCTTTTCTGAGCTCTGGATGTCTTGGGGGAGGGGCTTCCCCTTAGAAATGAACATTCTTTTTGACCTCTGGACAGTATGGAGTACTCTAGTTTTATTACAATGGGAGAATCCAATATTAAAATCACAGGAACATCCTGAGTTGGTGGCAGGTATGCCTCTACTTCTTCTAAAATACTTTTTCTGCCCACCTCAAGATCCTCCTGCCTGCTGGTTAATGTCACAAGTCTTATGACTCACTTTTTTATTCCCTTTGCCGGCCACCTTCTTTACTGATTTTCTTCTCCCAAAATTAAAAATAAATTGACTTACCTTAAAAGCATAACTTGATTTTAGAGGCAGGGTTTAAAGAATGGCTTGGCCATCAAGTTCATGTTTTGATGAAACTAAGGGGAAAAGATTGATGTAGGGCTTTTCTGTTTTTCTGTGATAGTCAAGTTCACTAGCTGGTTTTCTGAAATTCATGTTCTAGAGAGGAAGCAAAAAACTCAAATCAACTGACATTTATTGACTACCTATGCTATGTGGTCAGTAGTGTTCTAGACACTTTGAGGAATGGGACGGAATTATGAAACATGTAGAACATAAGCTCCATCACAGCACTTGGCAAATAGTAGGCATGTAATAAATGTTTCTTGACTTAAAAACAGGGAGTGTAGTTGTTTGAATTTGGATTTTGTTTTTCCTTTGTAACCTTAGTATCTTGCAGATATTAATGCCTAATAAATACCCAGCTTTGATCAGTAGATAATGTGGAGCTGGAATAGTTGAAGGATTCATACCCAAGGGAAAAGTTGAGCCTCGCCTTGAAGCTCATAAAGGGTTTAAATGGGCAGAGAGAAAGGAAGAAGGCACCAGGACCCAGTGCTTAGCAGGCATGCAATAAGTCTTTGTTCATTGAGAATGAACATGACTTTTGTGGAGAGCATCAAAGATACAGACTTGGAGGAACAGAGTTCATAGTGGGGAGGAGTAGCCGACAAGGATGATAAGTGGTTCAAATTCTGGAGAACCTTCCATTCTAGACAGCCGAGTTTAAGTATGATATAAAATAGGCACCAGAGTGACATTGCAGATTGAGTCAAGAGAGTGACATGCTGAAAATAGTGTTTCAGGTTATATAATCTGGCTGTAGTGTGCACTTTGGACTGCTAGCCCCAATCTCTGGGAAAAAAAAAATTCCAGCATGCAGGAAGTTCAAAAAAAGAGAGATAATAAGAGATGAAAGCTTGAATGTGAACTAAATACATTTTGACCAATAGTCCCAGATGTGTTTTACCTGCTGTATCCTTGAAGAGGAGATGCTATTTAGGCTGCACCCCAAACTTTTCCAAGGGATTTTTCACCATTTCACTTCACATTTCGAGAATGGACATAGACCCTCTTTCCTAACAGAGGGTTTACTGACTAACCCAGCCTTCCTAGGACAGGATGAAAAATGAAATATTGTTCCTTGAGATTCAGGCTGGGATGCTGGATACCTCTGATCTCTGGACCAAAATGATCAGGCTTGGCACTTGCCTGAGGAAATGTTTCACTTGGCAAACTCTTGAACATAGTTTGACAAGCTAGTAAATGAATGGACTATCTTCCATCCCTACTCTTTGGTCTACTTACAAAACCCCCAATAGTCATTTTGCTATTTTTATTTGTGTGCCAGCCATTGGGCTAGGCATTAGGTGACAGGCATAAAAAAAGAAACAACCTCTCCTTGTCACGAACCCACATTCCGAAAGTGAAGACAACTATTTGTAAAAACACACACAAGGGCAGCTAGGTGGCTCAGTGGATTGAGAGCCAGACCTAGAGACAGAAGGTCTTGGGTTCAAATGTGGCCTCAGACACTTTCTAACTCTTTAGTCCTGGGCAAATCACTTATTCCTCCATTGTCTAGCCCTTTTCTTTTGCCTTAGAACCAGTACACAGTATGGATTCTAAGATGGAAGGTAAGGGTTAAGAAGAAGAAGAGGAG
>NC_058134.1:274591436-274627980 GCF_016433145.1 Gracilinanus agilis | reverse complement strand
TATATATATATATTATAGGATTGCAACTATCACTTGGTACATAAATCTTCAAGAATTGGTTAAAGTTTTGAGAAATTAAATATCTTACTTAGGGTTCCACAGTCACATAGGAGAGATATACACCCAAATCTTTCTGAAAATATGGCCAATATGCCACCCATTATGCAATATTACCTCTTGCAATTTACCATAGAAAATGGGTTTATAAAGGAGGAGAGATAAAAGGGAATAAGAGTAAGTTGAATTCAAAGAAGGACTTAATTATAAGTGATATTTATAAAGCAGTTGTAGAGGCACTATGCCTCTATATCCAGATGTAGTGATTAGGGAATTGCTTAAGGCAGTGGTGGGCAAACTCTATGGCTTGGATCTGGCCCACGGGGAAGTTTGCCCATCACTGCTTTAGTTCATTTTAGTTGCATGACATGGAATAGCTACAATCATTCTAGAAATATCAACTATAACAACAATCATAATAACTCACATTGATAGAGAATTTTAAGATTTATGTAGTGATTTACAGATTCCCTCATTTGATCCTTACAATAACCTTGTACGATAAATACTCCTGATATTAATATCTCTATTTTAAAAATGAGTAAGCTAAGATTCCCAAAATGTAAAGAGACCAGCCAGGATTACACAGCTAGGAAGTTTCAGGTTTTCCTACCTCCAAGTCTAATATCCAGTCTTCATGTTCATTTGTTTTGTTTTAGTTATATCTGACTCTTCCTGTCCCCATTTGTGGTTTGCTTGGCAAAGATACTGGAGTGGTTTGCCACTTTCTTTCTTCAGCTCCTTTTATAGTTGAGGAAACTGAGGCAAATAGAGTTAAGTCATTTCCCCAGGATCATAGAGTTAGTAAGTGGCTGAGGCCAGATTTGAACTTGAGAAAATGAGACTTCCTGACTCCAGAACTGGCATTCTATACAGTATACCATCTAGCTACATTTAGCCTACTATGTTATTATTTTGGGAAAAGAGAGTTTTTCTTTTAAAGGCATTGCCTACAGCTTTTTAGGCACTCTGACAAGACATATTTAAGGATGTAAGCAACCTCAAAAGAGTTACTGGGGCCAAAGAAGAAAAGAAAAATAACCTATCCTAATGACATTTTCAGTTTAGTACCCTGGAAGAATTAATATACCTCATGTTGCCAAGTATTTTATTTTATTCTAAAGTGTGTCTATAGAAAAAAAGAAATTAGTAAACAATCAAAAGTCTTTGTTTCCAGCCACAGTTCCAATTGATTTTTTAAAAATCTTGATTTTAAACTTTAATAACATAAATAATAACCATTCCTGATAAAATTAGATATTTATTTGTTATTCCAAATTTATAGTAAGAGAAATGGAGTTCTAGAAGTTCAGTAGCTTTTGGTTTCTAAAGAAATCAATATTATAATTAAGATTAAAATGTAGTTTTCTCTGGTTCCAATAATGTGCTTGGGTCATATCGACAGAAGGTAAGAGAATAAATTTCTAGAACACAGCTAGGTCAAAGTCTCTTACTTGCAACTTTGTTATTGAATTTGACAGACTTTAGAGGATGTTCCCTTTTTTCTGAGAATACTAGTTGTTAACAAAACTTGAGTATAGGTTTTAAAACAAAGAAGAAATTGAATGAGTGGAGGGCATCAGGTGAATATTAGTCTACCTACTAAATCTAGTTGTATTGACGTCCCTATTTTCAAGGAACTTATTACTATATCATAATTCCATTTCTCAACTGTGATAAAACTAGAAATATAGCAGTAACATCATGGTGGACAAAGGGCTGAACTTGAAATCAAGAGACCTGGGAGTCAGATCTTGACTTTGACACTTAATAGGTTAAATGATATTTTAAACTTTCTGGATTTCTGTTTCCTCCCCTACAGAAGGAGGGCAATAATTCTGATCCTACCTTCTTCCTAGACTTATCCTGAGGAAACTGCTATACATACTTTAAAGAGATTAATAAATGTGATTTATCATTCTTTATTCTTAAATTATTCTTTATTCTTTCACATATTCTTCATATGTGAAGCATTTAAATTTTTTAGTACCATCCAGCATACAAATGAACCCTATCATGCTGAGGTACCTCATTGGCATGAAAAGTATTTGCCTGAATTGCCACCTACTCTTTATTGGTCAATGGTTACTATATTTGAGAGCAAGCTGAATTCCTGCTACAGGGTTTTGGAAAAGATAGAGTTTGCAAAAGAGAGAGATGTATTTTTGGTTTAAATAGTTGAAACTCAGAATGCATTCTCCCAAGGAAATAATTCATAAATAATGAAATAATGTATTTCTGTAGCGTCCTGGATTAATAGGTTTGAGAGGATTAATTCTGAGGAACTAAATCCCTAACTTGAAGTCCAACCCTTTAGAAAAAATGATAAATGTATTGTGATATAATTGGCTTCCTTTGTTTTATTTTATACATTTAGAGACAGTCTGAAAAAAGGTCCATAAAGCCTCACCTGACTGCCAAAGGGAACCATGACACATGAAAACATAAAAATCTTAGATAGATAACACTATTTCCATGGAAAAAAAGGGCTTTAAGTTCCAAACAATTGACTTGGCAAATAGATTTGTCCTGTTTGTAAATCCATGTGCTTGTCACGTAGTAGAAGCTCAATAAATAATAATTGAGTGAATAAATGAATATTATGCATCTTAGGTTATTATTTGAAATAGTTTTTTTTCTCAGTTATTAAAGGTAAATAAAGAGCTACAAGGGGAATACAGTAGTGGGCCTTTCTATCCCCACGGCAATACGATTTAGCAGTATACAAATAATTTAACAATGTTACAGCCCTCATTCCCAGAGTAATTTCTGTTGCATTACCAACCCTATGTAAAGGCTATTTCTCAACTCATCTCCCCGTAAAAAAATCTCTTTAAAATGCATCCTAAGAGAATTGTACAAATACATCTTTACAGGTTTTTTTCCCCAAAGACAAAAAAGGGGTGGAGGGGTGGGGCTTCCTTTAAGCATCTTCTTCCTTCTTTTGATTCAGAATATGGTAGACCTCCCTCCAAAGCCACAGAGAGGCTAAAGAAAATAACCCCTGGCAGCACCAGAAGTCCTTGACTAACCATATTCCTTCTCTCTATACACCTTTCTAGGAAATACCTTCTGAATTTTTGTTAAGATTTTTGCCCCCAGGACTGACTTCAGTTAAGGGATGCAATCCCTAAACATATATTCTGGTTGTGAAGCAAATGACCTAGTTATTCTTATCTTCTAATTCTAAGAACTTTTCTCTTTTATCAGTATCTTGATTAGGAAATTTGGAGTTCAGAGAATTACAATGAATATCAGCTGGTTTTGTAACAAAAGCATTGGATCTGGAGTTTTAGGCCTTGGGTTCAAATACTAGTCTTTTCATTTTGTGATCTTGGGCAAATCACTACCTTAATCTAGATGTGGGTTAAGCCTAGCACTTCAGATTAGTTGATCTCTAGACTACTTTCACAGGTATAATATTATGATTGTAGAAATAAATTATTATTATTTTAAACAGTTTTGTTCAATACAAGCATGTCCATGTTCATTTTGTCATCATCCTTGCTAATATTGCTGAATTAAATGGATAATGTATTTCTGGTGATTTCTCACTGGCCTGAAATCAACGACTTTTTAGACTATTGCTATGGGAAGTTAAAGAAGTCATTGAGAAACTCATTTGGATTTTACAATATTCTGGTTCATCGCAATGTCTATTAAAAGAGCCATTAAAAGTCCATCATGCTAATTTAGCTGGGAAAATCTAATCGAATGCCATTGGAAAGCTTCCACTGAATTAATGTTGGAGAATTCTAACCAATGCCTTGGATAGAATAGAATTATGGAGCTGGAAGATGTTGTTATTAAAAAAAAAGTTATGTAGTATTAATTAACACCAGGCAATGGAGTCTTTAATGAGAGAATTAAAAATCTTTATGTAAAACAGAAAAGTCTGTATGTCATTTTGGCAAGGGTCCATTGTTACTGACAATTTCCATGCATTTTGCTTCATTATAAAATACCTAATTGATTAATATATCCTACATAGGAAATATTCTCAGAAAAAGCAGAGTGCTTGTAAGACAGCAGAGTGTAGTAGAGAGACCACTGGACTAAGAGTCCAGAATTTCTGGATTCAAATCCTACTTCAGATACCTACTAGTGGTGTCTCAGTTTCCTCATCTTTAAAATAAGTAGATAGAATTTGATGGTCTCTAAATTCACTTCCAGTTCTAAATCTCTGATCCTTTCAATCTAGTATCAATATATATCCCAAATAAAGTTATTAGGTCCCATGGCATTATGAATCTTCCCACTGAGATACAGGGAGAACAATCTTGTAAAAAAAAATAAGGTAGTGCCAGATTTCACTACACATTCTCAAATCTCGCTACTTTCCAGAAAGGAAAGAATATATATTCCAGGGAGGAATCAGTCAAGAACGATTCAACAATCATCTATTAAGTGTTAGTTAACGCACTGGGCTGAGTGATGAGCATAGGAGCTAGACCTGTGATTTCATTAATCCAGAGAACACTCTTGACGAGACTCATTGTTGCAGTTGGTTATTGTGTGTATGTATTCATGTATGTATGTATGTATGTATGTATGTATGTATGTATGTGTATGTGTGTCCCCAAAGCACAGTGCCTGCCTAGTAGTGAATGCTCAATTTTCCTTGTATTTACTCATTATAGCTTATAGTCTTAGGTGCATAGTGCAAAGCTTAAATGATTTGCCAAGAATAACATAACTAGTATGTGGCAGAGGTGGTATTTGAACAAAGGTCTTTCTGATTCTTGGTTCACTATACTACACTTCCTCTTATAATACAAATTTAAAAAATAGAAACAGCCCCTTCCTTCAAGAAATTTAACATTTCATTGGGAGAGTTATAGCACAGACAAGAAGTAAGTAAATACAAAACACAAAATAGCTAATAAAGTAATTGTGGAATGAGGAGAGAGAATTAATATCTGAGGGAATTGGGGAAACTGACCTCTAGTTAGTTATGTTTTTATACATCTACAAATACACTTTTTTAAAATTTTAAACATTTATTAATATTCATTTTTAACATGGTTACATGATTCATGCTCCTACTTTCCCCTTCACCCTCCGCGTTTCCCCCACCCATGGCCGACCCACATTTCCACTGGTTTTATCATGTGTCCTTGATCAAGACCTATTTCCAAATTGTTGATAGTTGCATTGGTGTGGTAGTTTCTATTCTACACCCTCAATCATGTCCACCCCAGCCCATGCGTTCAAGCAGCTGTTTTTCTTATGTTTCCTCTCCTGCAGTCCTTCCTCTGGATGTGGGTAGCGTTCTTTACCATAAATCCCTCAGAATTGTCCTGGGTTTTTGTATTGCTGCTGATACAGAGGTCCATTACATTCGATTTTACCACAGTATATCAGTCTCTGTGTACAATGTTCTTTTGGCTCTGCTCCTCTCACTCTGCATCAGTTCCTGGAGGTCTTTCCAGTTCACCTGGAACTTCTCCAGTTTGTTATTCCTTTTAGCACAATAGTATTCCATCACCAGCATATACCATAATTTGTTCAGCCACTCCCCAATTGAAGGGCATACCCTTCTTTTCCAGTTTTTTGCCACCACAAAAAGCGGAGCTATAAATATTTTCGTACAAGTCTGTACAAATACACTTTTGTATTAGGATTTAGAATAAATATATCTATCTTATTAAGGATTTTAAAAAATTCTTTGTACTTGGAAAGTAAATATAAATATGCTTGATTTTTCTTCCTTTGCCTTCACCATCACCACTAAGAACAAGGAATATTAATAAAGCCTCAATTATATGCCAACCACTGGCTGAGGCAATGAGAATTCAAAGACAAAAAATTGAAAGTGTCCTTACCCTCAAGGAACTTGCTATCAGAGGAAACAACCTAGACATAAATTTAAAAGAATCCATTCTTCTTCATCAAAATTTAATATCCTTCAGTGGAGGGGTGGTTTCTAGACTTGTTTTGAATTTTTTCTTTATTAACAAATTATCTAGCACACAATAAGTGCCTACTAAGTGCTTATTGGCTGATATTAAATTTAAAAAATTATTTGGGAGCGAACACTAACAGGAAGAACCTCACGGAAGAGGAAGCAACAATGTGAACTTTAATGGGAGTTAGGGAAACTAAGAAGTGAGGGTCAAGAAAGAGGATTCTAGAGATGGAGATAATTTTGCAAAGATACAGAGACTGGACATGGAATTTTGTTTAAGCATAGGAACAATGTGTTTGGTGATTATGTAGAGTTTTTGAATGGAGAATGGGTTGAAAATTCTGAAAAGGTAGATAGGAGCTAGATTGTAAAAGACTAGCAGTCAAACATTTGAATTTTCTTTTTTTTTTCCTACAAGTAATAGATAATCTTTTAGAATTTTCTGAGCAGGAGTATGATGTGTTGAGAAGTGATTAGTGTCTGAACTAGGATGTAGATTAATGCATATCATGGCAAAGGATTAGAACAATATTAAGTGAAGTGAAAAAGCTCTGAATGAGTTAGTTGAGGCTAGTGAGGAAAGCCAAGTAAGAGAACCAAAAAGATATGTATCTCTCTATATATACATATCTATATGTACATTTAAATCCCTACACATTGACATGCATGTACACACATGCACACAAGTATACACAATAGGCATAGATTCGTGCATACAGAAACATGTGAATACACAAACCATATATCTAATTGGTTGTGTTATACACATGATACATGTGTGTATATGTATGTATACATTTACACATTTGTGCATATATTCCTATGCAATTACACATATACACACATGCATAAATACAGACACCTGTACAATACACTAACACATGACACATAAGTATTTATTTGTGTATGTGTGTATGTATGGTTGCAGAAGGCACAAGAACTGCATGGAGTGAATGGGAAAGTAAGTACTTATAACAGCCAAAGGGTAGATCAGCTTGATTCTATTTTTCCTCCACTTTTTCTCCAACAAGGAAAAGGATGTCCAAATAAGAAAAGGCAGGACTAATAGAGAAAGTAGAAAGTTTAAATCCAAAATAAATAAAGAGGTAGAAAAGCAATAAATTTGTGTCCTTAATGAGTTTGAGTCACCAGACCAAACAAGCTATGTATTTTGGCAGTGAAAAATGGTAAATGCTATTGCTGGGAAGCTTCAGTGATCTTTGGAAGATTATAGGAGCCAAAGAACACAGATTTAGATCTTAAAGGGATTATTGCAACCAGGAATTGCAACCCCATCTTTTTATAGATAACCTGAGTCTTGGAGTAGTTATATAAATCAGTCTGGGTCATTCATCTTGTAAATATCTGAGGTAGGATTTGATCCTGGATATTCCTGACACTAAGTACAGAGTCCTAGCCAGCATAGTACACTGTAGAAAATAGACAAAGTACTGTTGAATTAAAGCAGGGCAAATGCCCAAATTTTCAAAATGGGAAGGGAGAAAATTTTACAAACCATTACACTTAGTTTCATTGCCTGACAAAATTCAAGAACATGTGAAAGTGATGCTTAATGAACATTTCAAAAAGGAAGCAGTGACTACAAAGAAGCCAGGCAACAGTTTCATAAATCTTTGGTCATAACAGAGAAAGCATCTTTCCTTTTGGATAGTTACTAGGACTAGCATATTAGGCCAGTGTTGTAGATTTTAGCTAAATCTAATAAAGTCTTCATGTTAATCTTTTTTGAAATTGAATTAAATATTTTACATGTCAATACAATTTTTAGTAGTTGTTATTTGACATTTTGTAATCTATGTTATCTCTCTCCCTTCCATCCTTCCCCTCTCCCCAAAGCAACAAGTAATATGATATAGATTATATAGGTTATGTGTTATCATACAGTACATATTTCCACGTTCATCAGGTGAAAGAAAACACATATTCATTCACTAGAGTAAAGTTCATGGAGGAAATAAAGTGAAGAACAGTATGCTTGCATCTGCATTCAGACTCTTGTCAGTTCTTCCTTTAGTGGTAGATAACCTTTTTCATCATGATTCCCTTGGAGTTGTCCTGGATGCTTGTTTTGTTGATAATAGTTAAGTAATTCACAGTTGATCATCATACATTCTTCCCATTACTGGATACAATGTTCTCCCCATTCTGCTTGCTTCATTTTGCATCACTTCGTATGTCTTTCCAGTTTTTTTCTTCCAAGCATCATGTTTGTAATTTAAAAAAATTTTTTTTAAACTTTTATTTAATTGATTAATTAAGAAAAAAATTTCCATGGTTACATGATTCATGTTCTTTCCCTCCCCTCCTCCCACCCCCTCCTGTAGCCGATGCGCAATTCCACTGGGTTTTACATGTATCATTGATCAAGACCTATTTCCATATTATTAATATTTGCAGTAGGGTGATTGTTTAGAGCAGTGATTCCCAAAGTGGGTGCTACCGCCCCCTGGTGGATGCTGTAGCAATCCAGGATGGGGGTGATGGCCACAGTTGCATTTATCTTTCCTATTAATTGCTATTAAAATAAAAAAAATAATTTCCAGGGGACTAAGTAATATTTTTTATGGAAAGGGGGCAGCAGGCCAAAAAAGTTTGGGGAACCACTGGTTTAGAGTCTACATCCCCAATCATATCCCTGTCAACCGATGTGATCAAGCAGTTGTTTTTCTTCTGTGTTTCTGCTCCCACAGTTCTTTCTCTATGTTTGTCATTTCTAATGGCACAATAATATTACATTACAAAGACATACCCCAACTTGTTTAGCCATTCCCCACTTGATGGACATCCCTTCGGTTTCCAGCTCTTTGCCACCACAAAATGAGCTGCTATCAGTATTTTTGTACAAGTACATTCTTTCCCTACCTTTTTCTCTTTATATAGATCTCATAGTGGTTTTGTGTATGCACAATTTGATGGTCCATTAACCATGATTCTGAAATGTTTTCTAGAATGGCTGTATCAGCCCACAGATCCAGCAATAGTATACCAGTGTCTCAGTTTTTCTAAATCCCCTCCAAAAGTTACTGTTTTCCTTTTTTGTCACATTAGTCATTCTGATAAATGTGAGGTAAAATCTCAGAGTTATTTTAATTTGCATTTCTCTAATAGTGATTTGGAGCATTTTTTCACATTACTAAAGATAGTTTTAATTTTTCACAGGAGAATTGCCTGCTCATATTCTTTGACCATTTGTCAACTGGGAAATTATTTGTGTTCTTATAAATCTGACTTTATATATGTGAGAAATGAGACCTTTGCAAGAGGCACTTGCTATAATTTTCCCCCAATTTGTTGTTTTCCTTCCAATCTTGGTTGCATTTCTTTTGTTTGTATAAAATCTTTTTAATTTAATATAGTCAAACTTATCTATTTGATATCTTGTAATATTTACTGTGTCTTATTTGGGTATGCATTCTTCCTTTATCTATAGATCTACAGGTAAACTATTCTATGTTCCTCTAATTTTTAATGGTATTACTCATTATTTCTAAATCATGTATCCATTTGGACTTTACCTTAGTGTATGGAATGAAGTGCCTCGTGCTATTCTTCTAGAAAAGCTGGGAAATGTGAACTAGATAATTGTACAAAGTGGTTGACTTATATAGTGTGATAAACCAAAGAGTGTCTAGAAGAAAACAAGCATTGTGAAGGTCCTCCAGTTTATATTATATAGAGATTGGTTTAAAAAAAAAGGGAAGTATCCAACCTGGAAAGAGATAAGAATGAAAGGGATAGAATAGGCATCTTCACATATGTGGAGATCTGTCTACTGAGTGTCAGGCTATCGGCTAAAGAGTGACTTATTAAATCAAGAATGAATTCAGATCACATGATTGTCTCTAATGTGCAGAACCTCATTTTTAAGAGCAAAGAATAAAACTAAATGCTGAATCAAGCTTTCAGAATCCCTCAAAAGGGAAAGAAAGAATGTAATTTTCCTGCTTGATAATCCCCAGTCTGTTGCTTTAGTTTCTCTTTTGGGTACTTTCCTAGTAGACCTAAAGGGTATTTATGACATTTTTGGCTTTATTAAAATCTATTTTTTTCTCCTGATATTGCAGTTTTGTATATAGCAATCAGAGAAACTTTTACAGAGCTCTGTTTAAAGATGAAGTTAAAAGTTCTTACCTTTGTTACTATGTTATATGCATTACATATATACATACATATAATATTTGTATATATATTTGCATGTGTACATATACACATGTATGATAAAACTGTAAGGATATACTGCTTATTTAGAGATATTTCAAGGTAAATAGAGATACTTATTATTAGACCAGGTAAATGTATATAGATAGATGGATGAATACATATAGAGATTCATGAATATATATGTGCATATATCTATGTAAACACATAGAAAATTTTGGTAGGTTTTTTTGCTTTGTCAAGAGAAATCATTTCACTCTTTTTATTTCTATCCCCCAAACCTAACACTGGGCTTATCATATGTGTAACCTGGCATGCCAGGAAGACTTTGGCTTGACTGAATAACCAAACTGGGCTGCATCTTAATTGGATTATTCAACCTGATTCAATTATACAATCAATTATACAAAGGACACTATACCCACTCCTGTGTTAGAGGGTGCAGAGGTCTCCATATTAGTTAATTTGGACATTATCCAAAGGTCCCCCAGAATACTTTTGCATTGGGCGATTTGGGGATGACCAGACAATCCTGGATTAGATATAGTGAGCACTTAAGAAATTCTTCTTAATGTAATCATTTAGAGCCATAGAGTAAGAATCAATAGAGCAGGAAGCTAGGTGGCTCAGGAATAGAATGCCAGGCCTGGAGATGAGAAGTCCTGTGTTCAAATGTGACCTTGGATATTTCCTAGCTGTATGACCTGGGCAAGTGTAACTCCAATTATCTGGTCCTTACCATTCTTCTGCCTTGGAGCCAATTATTATTATTATTATTATTATTATTATTATTATTATTATTATTATTATTATTATTATTATTATTATTATTCCTGTTGACTCCCTAGGAGCATAGGGTCGCAACCATCTCATGCCAGTGGACTCTGTTCTGGGCAACTTCCCCCAGCTGGGCCCATGTCATTCCGACTGTTTTTGTTTCATTTTCGGCAGATCTTCGCCAGGTCTGTTTTGGTCTTATTAATTCTAAGACATAAGGTAAGGGTTTAAAAAAAAAGAATCAGGAGAGATTGAGTATAAAGATTAGGGGGAAGATAAAATAAGGGGACACAAAGAAACAGGTTTTATAACTTTGGTTTCATTGAAGGAGAGAATTCCCGGTAAAGAACTTCACCTACTTGTATGAATCAATTCCTTTTCTTTGACTTAGAGTTGTCCAGAACCACTCAGAGGATAAGAGATTTATCCAGAGTCACATGGCCACAATGCGTCAGCAAGAGAACTTAAGCAAAAAGGAAGTGAATGTTAAAATTTCAGAAAAACCACAATATGTTAACATAGCTATTCTATCTTTCCTGAAGCCAAACTTTCCTTTATATGCTCTCTCTCCCAATTAATGTGAGCTCCTTGAAAGTGGAATTCTGATTCACTATTTCTATTCTGAGTGCTTAGCACATAGGAGTAGTCATTAAAAGCTTTTTTTTCTTTTATTCAATCATTCATAGATTCCCAGTCACCATGTTATATCATAAAAATACTGTTAACGTGAGACCCTATGACTTAGCATTATGAGAACATTGATTTTGAATTTTTATTTTTCTAAGACATTGTATACACACTCCCCTACTGAACTCAGTGGGATTACTACATGAAGACAATTTTCTAGCTGGTGGATTATATGACATGTATCTAAAAGCAGACATTGGCTCAGTATTTGTAAAGAAATCCTTGTCATCTGCCTCAGAAAAAAAAAGAATCTGTAGCTTAAACGTTAGAAATAATTTGTATGTTTACTAGCACAACAATTAATTTTGATTCAGATCCTTGGTAGTAGCATCCCTACATCTGGTTTAATTTAATAAAGCAACCTAAAATCTTCCCAACAAATACTGATAGAGAGAAACCTATTATATTTAGCATTACCTAACCTCTAAAAGATTCCTTACAATTTGAATCTATTATTTGAAGTTGATTTCCTCTGGAAGTATATGCAGTTATTTAAATATAATCTTCTTATAGTGGTCACCATTCAGCACATAATGTATTAGGACAAATGTCAGGAAATGTGTTTTTTTTAATTTTCTTATCCAAGAAATGACTATAAATATTATCTTTTTGGAATTTCACTTGTATGCAGGATTTCTGCACTTATTTCAGTCTCCATTTATTGAAAGGGAATAGTATTTTTAAAAACTAAGGATAATTAAATTCTGGATTTCCTATACTCAAAGTTATAGAAGAGGAAGAAAATAAGTAGGCCTATAGGAAACATCAATAACAAAATCCAGAATGTTTTAGATGAGCCTAGAAAAAAATTTATTTATTTTTATTTTTTTTTAAACCCTTGTACTTTGGTGTATTGTCTCATAGGTGGAAGATTGGTAAGGGTGGGCAATGGGGGTCAAGTGACTTGCCCAGGGTCACACAGCTGGGAAGTGGCTGAGGCCAGGTTTGAACCTAGGACCTCCTGTCCCTAGGCCTGACTCTCACTCCACTGAGCTACCCAGCTGCCCCCGAGCCTAGAAATATTTTAGCATTTAGAATTTAAATTTTTTCTAAAATATTTTTCAGTGAATAATTTGAATTAAGCATATAAATTCCACAAATAATGCATTATAGTTTATTAATCAATTTTATTAATATATTTATTTTTGCATATTTATATGTTTTCATTTCATGCTTAACATATTCCTTCTTCCTTCTGCATCACAGTGTAGATTTCAATCAGTACTATTAAGCACAAAAAGAATAAGAAATTTATTCCATTATTGTGGGGGGTTAATCAACTCACATTTTAGTGAGAGTTATTTTACCCCCTTATAGTGTGGAAATGCCCAAATCCCATGTACCTTTAATGATGCCCCTTATTGTGGGGTCCCTTTGTTCATCTGGATTTGGTTTTTGTGTCCTTTTGAGGTATCATGTATGGGTCAGTTAGGAGAGTTAAGTGATCTGCTTCTACTCTGCAGCCACCTTAACCCAGAAGTTGGGAATGTGTTTATTCTACTGCATAAGATTTGTTGTATTACTATAAAAAATATACAGAGGAACAGAGGTGTATTTTCATAAAAATCCAAGATTTAAAATTTTGTTCAAGAAAATTTTTCAGGAAAAGAAGATTGCTAACTCCTTCAATCTAGAAAATGAATTCTTTGAAGAAAGATGCCTGCAGAAACCTAAACTGCATCAAGAAGATCCAGAATGAGCTTTGGGGTGCACTTGATTGAACTGAAGGGTCTTGAACCCAATTATTTTGAATATAAACTCTTATGCCGAAGGGGATTGCCCCCTAATTGGCTTTTTGTCAATGAGCCTAGCAAAACATTGATTTTGCATTCTCTCTCTCTCTCTCTCTCTCTCTCTCTCTCTCTCTCTCTCTCTCTCTCTGTCTGTCTGTCTGTCTCTGTCTCTCTTTCCCTCTCCTATTTCCCCCTTATCTCAAACTGTTGTAGTTAGAAGATTTTTAAGGGTACAAGATGATTATTTCAAATGAAAAACTGGGGAAACAAGTCTCCCAAATTATCACAGGGGGGATTGTGAAGCTGGAATTAATCCTACCCTGCCCATTTCTAGATTTAATCACCAAAAGTGTAAACACCACCACTTAATCTTCAAGTGGGGGAGATCTGCAACCCATGTGTGCAAGAGTGGGTTACGAATCAGAATTTACTGACTGCCTCCCTGGGCAGTCCTAAGCAAAGCCTTTGTTGTAATTGGTACACGTGAAATGGGAGGAAGGCACAGGAAATGATGAAAGAAATGGTCTTGATAAATTGAAAGGACTTCCAGGGAGCTGTCTTTCTTTAGCCTTGAACTGGACCTGGATGAGCTCTGTCTGAGACCTTGGACTTGGAGAGACTATTCTTAAATCTTTCCTTTTGAACTCTCGCCTGGTGAGAGAAAAAAATGGACTCATTGGATTGTTCTTTAGGGACTCTCCTCTTAAGAGAGGCTTCATAACTGAAGGCTTTGCTTTATTCATCCCTTGGTTCTCGGATCAAGGCCGAGGCCCTTCTGGTTGAAGACTAATTAACCCTGCCTGGGTTGAACCAGGGGCTAGAACAAAATATTTAGTGTGTTAGGTTAGATTTCCTGCCCTATCCTCTCTCTGGTTTTCTTAGTTTCACTCTCTCTTCCTATTGGTAAATAAACTACCATGAAGTCATTCTGACTTGAGTTTTTCATTAGGAATTGAATCAATTCCTTGGTGACCACACCTTTGAATATTCAGTCCAACCAAAACCATAAATTTTCCCCTTTACAGAGGTAACCCTGAGTTCTTGAAAAACTGTTCAGGTAGATTGTGACTCTGGCAACTCCTTAAAATGGGCATAATTTCAAATACAAGTATGGAAATGGAGTGTGTGTGTTATAGACAGTGAAGTACCACAGGGCTCTGTCTTTTATTAGTCTGTTCAATATTTTTATCATATGCTAAAAATAAAGTATTCATGACCTATTTATTTAATCTATACAAAATTATATGAGCAATATCCTAACACTTCCTCTCTTGAAAATTTGATTACATTTTCCTTAAAATAAATTGAGACCATCCTTGATACATGTTTGGCTCAAGGGACCAAAACTTCAAATTATAGATGTCATGTACTCATTGCCTTGGCACAAAATAGTCACTAAGAAGCACTATGAATTCTTTCTGATGTTTAGCTGGTAGATAAAGATGGACAACTCTGGCAAAGTAGCACCCTTAAGCCAAATCAGCTCAAGGTGTCCTCAATAACTATTGTTGTAGAATATACTCTCATTATTGCTAAGTAAATAGCATTTTGTTAATATTAAATGAGTTATGAGTGTCACATTTTGTTCTAATGAGAGAAACTCAAACTATTAGGGCACTAGTCTGAGTCCCATCTGGCCAAAACAGATGTAGAATCAAAGGAATTGTTAATACTAAAAGCCAAATTGGGAATACCAAAAGAAATCACTTGGAAGACTAGAATTTTGAATTGAATATAATAATTTCAGATATTATGTTGATAGATGTAAAGTCCTAAATTTGAGCTCAATAAGTTAACTTCACAAGAATAGGACAAAAGAGATGGGACTAGAGAAAGACATTTGTGATAAAGAGATAAGGAAACTTTAATGGATTAGAGAGATACATCTTTGAGTCAAACAGTGATATAGTAGAAAAGACAACTAATGTTTTATAAGGCCATAATAAAAGAGAATAGCATTTTAAATAGGAATGGCTATTGAGGACTGCACATTAAGCAATATTATTTTTTTGGTGTACAGTGTTTTACAAGAATATTAGAAAGATGAAACATTCCAGGAATTAATTGGACTAAATGACTTTAAAGAATCTGAGATGTTTCCCAGGTTAAGATGGTGGCAGAGTAAAAAGCAGCGCTTAACCTCTCCTAACCGAAACATACAAGACTCCTCAAGGGGACATAAAAACAAATCCAGACGAATGGAGGGACCCCACAACAGGGCACAGCTTGGAAGGTACGTGGAATCGGGGCATTTCCATGCTATAAAGGGGTGAAACAGCTATCACTAAATTGCAGGCTGAGCAACACCCCCCCCACACACACACACACCACCTATAGTGCCAAAGCCAGTGCAAAAGAAGTAGAGAAAGGTTGGGGCACCCATTGAGTCATTGGCAGCTCCAGGGCCCTCTCCTGAGAGCAGCAAGACTTAAGACCCCAAAAGGTTAAAGAACGAGCTCGGACATTGAGCTCTGACACTGAGCGCAGGCTCGGGTGGAGGCAAAAGCAGGCACGAGTGAAGGCTCTGAAAACTTGAGTGGGGAGCCAGTGCAGAAGGGTATACGACTGTGGAAGCAGCACGCTGAGACTTGTAAAGGAGCCTCCAGCAGAGGATCAAGCAAGGGGGACCACCAGGAAGCTTGACCTTGAGAATAACCAGAACTGAGACCTCAGGAGCCTAAAGAGTGCAGACAGACCCTGAGCATGAGGATAAAGCTGAGAAGGGGCTGGGTTTAAAATGGCAACCCAGAATCAGAAAGCCCAGAAGAGAAAGATTAATAACAACAAGAAGAAATCTTTAACACTCAACTACTTTTACACCGAGAAAATCCAGACAACAGAGCAAATAGAAGAGGAGAACAAACAAGCAATCACATCTGGACCCTCCCCAAATAATGAAAACTGGTCACAAGCTCTTGAAGAGTTCAAATCTGAGATGATGAGAAAGTTGGAAAAGATTTGGCTAGAGAAATGGGAAATAGCTCAAAAGGAAAACAGGCAAGAAAATAACAGTTTAAAAGGCAGAATTTTGCAATTAGAAAGTGAGGTTCAGAAATCAAATGAACTGATAAGCAAATTGAACACCAGAAATGACCAGATTGAAAAGGAAAACCAAAAGATTATAGCCAAAAACCAGTCCCTGAAGGCTAGAATTGAGTAATTAGAAGCCAATGATTTCTCAAGACAGCAAGAACAAATAAAACGTATAGAAGGAAACATGAAATATTTCAATGAGAAAGTGACAGACCAAGAAAACTGGTCTAGAAGAGATAATCTGAGAATCATTGGTCTTCCTGAAAAATCAGAAATTAATAGAAATTTGGACTCCATACTAAAAGAAATTATTCAGCAAAATTGCCCTGAAGTTCTAAAACAAAAGGGCAATATAGACAATGAAAAGATCCATAGATCACCCTTTACACTAGACCCAGAGAAGACAATGCCCAGGAATATAATAGCCAAATTCAAGAGCTTCCAAGTAAAAGAAAAAATTTTACAAGAAGCCAGAAAGAGACAATTCAGATATCAAGGAGCACCAATCAGGATCACACAGGATCTAGCAGCCTCCACTCTAAAAGACAGCAAGGCTTGGAATATGATATTCAGAAAGGCAAGAGAACTTGGTCTTTGACCATGGATCAACTACCCATCAAAACTGACTATAAGACCAGGACTAAATGTAAAGTTTGATATCCTACCACAAAAATCAAGAGAAACATGAAAAGATAAATAAGAAATAAAGGGGAAAGAAATAAAACTCATATTTTTTTAAATTTGCTTCTTTAAGGGCTTCAATAAGATCTAATTATCTGTATTCCTATGTGGAGAAATGCTATGTATAATTCTCTGCAGTGAACTCTATTCACTATTATAGTATTCACTATTATAGTAATCAGAAGAATAATTTATAGGGAGAGGTTGGAATACTAAATGGTCTAAGATGATATGGGGGATGGTAAAGAGGGGGTGAATAGTAGGGGACACCAAGAGAATCTTGATTGAATAAGAAAAATAGGATATTCTATTACACACAAAGAGGGCATGGCAAGGGGAAGGGATGAATACTATTATAAGAAGGAGAGGAAGAGAGCATTAAGAGGTAATATTTAAACCTTATTCTCAGTGTAATTAACCCTGAAAGGGAAGAGTAGTTATATTATCCATTGGGATATAAAACTCTATCTAACCCTACTGAGAAAGTCAGAAGGGATAAACCAAGGGGAGCAGGGGAGAGGGGAGGTCAAAAAAGAGAGGGGAGAAGAAGGGGGAGGGAATTTATTAGGTCTTCAAAACAAAAACAGGGGAATAACAAGGGAGGGGGTAGAAAGGGAAATTAATCAAGGGAGGGGATAAGGGATACCGGCTTAATAGCAAACCACTGGTTTAAAAGGAAATAGTGTAAGAAGAAGAGGTAGAACTAGGGGAGGATACAAAAATGTCAGCGAATGCACAACTGATAATTATAACTCTGGATGTGAATGGGATGAACTTGCCCATAAAACGGAAGCAAATAGAAGAGTGGATTAGAAACCAAAACCCTACCATGTGTTGTCTACAAGAAACACATATGAGGCGGGGGGACATACACAAGTTTAAGGTTAAGGGCTTGAGCAAAATCTTTTGGGCGTCAAATGAGAAAAAGAAGGCAGGAGTGGCTATTATGATTTCTGACAAAGCCAAAGTTAAAATAGATATGATTAAAAAAGACAGGGAAGGTCATTACATCCTGATTAAAGGCAGTATAAACAACAAGGAAATAAAATTGCTCAATATGCACGCACTAAGTGGCATAGCATCCAAATTCATAAAGGAGAAACTGGCAGAGCTCAAGAAGGAAATAGATAGTAAAACCATAATAGTGGGAGATCTAAATATTCCACTTTCAGATCTAGATAAATCAAACTAAAAAATAAATAAGAAAGAGGTAAGAGAGGTGAATGAAGTCCTAGAAAATTAGATTTAATTGATATGTGGAGGAAAATAGAGACAAAAAGGAATACACCTTCTTTCCAGCTGCACATGGTACATTCACAAAGACTGACCATGTAATAGGGATAGAAACATTGCAAACAAATGCAAAAGAGGATAAATAATAAATGTAAACATCTCAGATCATAATGCAATAAAAATAGTAATTAGTAAGGGCACATGGACAGGCAAATCAGTAACTAATTGAAATTAAATAATATGATTCTCCAAAACCAGTTAGTTAAAGAAGAAATCATAGAAACAATCAACAACTTCATTGAAGAGAATGACAATGATGAGACATCCTACCAAACTCTGTGGGATGTGGCCAAGGCAGTACTCAGGGGGAAATTTATATCCTTGAGTGCATATATTAACAAATTAAGGAGGGCAGAGATTAATGAATTGGGCATCCAACTTAAAAAACTAGAAAACAAACAAATTAAAAATACCCAGATGAAAACTAAATTAGAAATACTAAAAACCAAGGGAGAAATCAATAAAATCGAAAGTAAAAGAACTATTGAATTAATAAATAAGACAAGAAGCTGGTATTTTGAAAAAACAGATAAAATAGACAAAGTACTGGTAAATCTAATAAAAAAAAGGAAAGAAGAAAACCAAATTGACAGTATCAAAGATGAAAAGGGAGACCTCACCTTTAATGAGGGGGAAATTAAGGCAATCATTAAAATCTATTTCACCCAATTATATGGCAATAAATATAACAATCTAGGAGATATGGAGGAATCCTTAACAAAAATATAAATTGCCTAGATTAACATCAGAAGAAATAGAATACCTAAATAATCCTATATCAGAAAAAGAAATTGAACAAGCCATAAAAGAACTCCCTAAGAAAAAATTGCCAGGGCCTTATGGATTGACAAGTGAATTTTATCAGACATTCAAAGAGCAACTAATCCCAATACTATACAAATTATTTGATATGATTAGCAAAGAAGGTGTACTACCAAATTCCTTTTGTGACACAAATATGGTACTGATTCCAAAGCCAGGTAGATCAAAAACAGAGAAAGAAAACTATAGACCAATCTCCCCTAATGAACATAGATGCAAAAATCTTAAATAGAATACTAGCAAAGAGACTCAAGCAAGTAATAAAGAAGATCATCCACCATGATCAGGTGGGATTTATACCAGGAAATGCAAGGATGGTTCAACATTAGGAAAACCATCCACATAATTGACCATATCAACAATCTAACAAACAAAAATCACATGATTATCTCAGTAGATGCTGAAAAAGCCTTTGACAAAATACAGCATCCATTCCTATTGAAAATACTGAAAAGCATAGGAATAGAAGGTCCTTTCCTAAAAATAATAAACAGTATATACCTAAAACCATCAACAAGCATCATATGAAATGGGGATAAATTAGAAGCCTTCCCAATAAGATCAGGTGTGAAACAAGGATGCCCATTATCACCTCTATTATTCAACATAGTACTAGAAACACTAGCAGTAGCAATTAGAGAAGGAAAAGAAATTGAAGGTATTAAAATAGGCAACGAGGAGACTAAGCTATCACTCTTTGCAGAGGATATGATGGTCTACTTAAGAAATCCCAGAGAATCAACTAAGAAGCTTGTAGAAATAATCAACAACTTTAGCAAAGTTGCAGGATACAAAATAAATGCACATAAATCATCAACATTTCTATACATTTCCAACACATTTTGCCATCCAGAATGGTTGAAACAATTCACAACTCCACCAGCAATGCATTAGTGTCCCAATTTTGCCACATCCCTTTCAACATTAATTATTTTCCTTTACTATCACATCATACTGGCCAATCTGCTAGGTGTGAGGTGGTACCTCAGAGTTGTTTTGATTTGCATTTCTCTAATTAGAAGGGATTTAGAACATTTTTTTCCTGTGACTATTGATAGTTTTGATTTCTTCCTCTGAAAATTGCCTATTTGTAACCCTTGACCATTTGTCAACTGGGGAATGGCTTGATTTCATGTATATTTGATTTAGTTCCTTTTAAATTTGAGAAATTAGACCTTTGTCAGAGAATTTTGTTATAAATTTTTTCCAGTTGGCTGCTTCCCTCTTAATTTTGAGTGCATTATGTTTGTTTCTACAAACCCTTTTTAATTTAATATAACCAAAATTATTCATTTTATACTTTATAATGTTCTTATCTCTTGCTTGGTCTTAAATTCTTTCCTTTCCCTTAGATCTGACAGGTATACTATTCTATGTTCACCTAATTTACTTAAAGTTTCCCTCTTTCTTTGTAAGTTATTTACCCATTTTGAATTTATTTTTGTATAGTATGTGAAATTTTGATCTAAATCTAATTTTCCCCATACTGTTTTCCAATTTTCCTAGAAGGTTTTGTCAAATAGTGGGTTCTTGTCTCCAAAGCTGGGATCTTTTGTTTATTGAACACTAGCTTACTGTGGTTATTTACCTCAAGTCTCTTCCCCTGATCCACACTTCTATCTCTTACCTGGTATCATGCTGTTTTTTGATCAGTTTTTTTCTCTGGTGGCAGAATGAATTTTTCATCATTAGTCTCTGGAATTGCCTTGGATCAGTCTATTGCTGAGAATAACTAGGTCATTCACAGTTATTCATCTTATAATACTGCTGTTACTGTGTGCAATATTATTCTGGTTCTAATCACTTCACTTTGAATTTTCCAAAATCAATATTCTTATTTTACAATAATATTTCATTATAATCATATTACCTGAACTTATTTAGCCATTCCTCAATAATGTTATATCTTATCTCTTAGTTACAACTAAAGTCCTATTTGAGTCTATAACTTCTATATCACATAGTTGACTTATATTGAACTTATATTCCACTAAAACTCCTTGTACCCCAATTCTTTGCTTTTGAAGCTGATTTTTAAGCCAAGGGTAAGATCACATTTATCTTGTTTACACTTCTTATTAGATTTTGTCCTTCATTAAATAGACTGACATGCAAGGTGGTATAAAAATACTTGATAGAAAATCCCTTTAGTGGAAAGTTGTCAAACAGGCAATAATTTTTTTGTCCCCATTAGCCCACGATGACCCTCTATAAAGACATGGTTGCTATTCCCATACCAATTAAATTGGATTTAGATCTGGAAGAGACTTAGACAAGGAAATTGATCCCAAGAGAAATGAAATGACTTATCCAATAGCAGATAAGTATAATAAAACAGAGCCAGGATCCACATCAAATTCTTTGTGACTTAAAATCCAGTAACACATTTACTGAAATATCTTTATATATTTAACATATATACAGGACATGCATATAAATAGAGAAGAGAATTTTAAAAAGAAAAAAATAGAAGAATTGAATGTCTTAATCCATTTCTTCCTTAATCCAGTTTTTAGAAAATATAATGAAATTAATATTAAGCTTTATTTTAAATTCTAGTCTTTAATATTACTTGAAGGACAAGATAAAAGTCACTTCTCTTACAAGAAGAAATAAAGCAACCCTGATTGGTGAAATGAAAATAAAAGGAAATAGTCAAAAATAAGGAAATATGGCAGTATATCTTTTCTTCTTTATTTTTTTAAAACAAGACTTGTGGCTTTACGTAGCAGATAAAATTTTGGACCTGGAATCAGTAAGACCTGGTTTAAATTCTGCCTTTTATATTCATTAACTGTAACCCCAGGTAAAGCAAGTCAACCAGTAGGCTTAGAATCAGTTATTGAACCTACAGTGTACCATGGATTGAACCTAAGATGTGTGAACTTCTCCTACTTGACTTCTTTGAGTCTCAGTTTTTTCATCTGTAAGCAATAACTGCAGTGTCTCCCTCAAAGGGTTGTTGCAAGACTCAAATGGGTTGTATGTAAAGCATTTGAAGGGTTATGTAAAACATTCGTGGTTGTTCCCTCTTCAAAGAGACTTGCTAACTTGCTTCATGGTCCATTGGTATTGTGTTTTTTCCCCTATTGTTAGTTTCTTGGCATAATGAAGTTTGTGACTAGATAATCTAAGGATGTGTATATCTACATCTCTACCTATGTGTGAGCATATACATGGATATATACACATAAATACATGTGTATATAAACATGTGCATGTACACATGCATA
The DNA here is from genome assembly GCF_016433145.1 of Gracilinanus agilis. Classification (NCBI taxonomy): domain Eukaryota; kingdom Metazoa; phylum Chordata; class Mammalia; order Didelphimorphia; family Didelphidae; genus Gracilinanus; species Gracilinanus agilis. The sequence continues at coordinate 274,605,577 of NC_058134.1, read as the reverse complement.
CACCCACATATCAAAAATAAATAAATAAATATATATATAAAAATTCCTGTTTCTTAGCACTCTGCTTTCAATCATAATTTTTCATTTGTTTATCTATTACAAGTTCAATCATTACAGTAGAAGAAAAATATTGAATTTGAGCTATAGCAAAAGTTACATTTTATATTATAAATTCTTAATGATTCTGTATTTTTGTCTTTATCATTGTGCTGGCAAACTCAAACTTTTAATATCAAGAAGAAAAAATTTCAGTTTACTATTTATATGTTTTTCCCTGCCACCAGCAACAACATAGAAAGGCCACTAGAGAGCTTAATCTCCAGGTGAAATTCAGTCTTAATTTTCCAAAGCCCATTTTGTTACTTTTAAAACATAGTTTGATCTCTGTTTATCAACTGACCCATCAGCAGTTCCAATCTTTTAGTTGCTATTTTTGAAAGTACTTTGTAATCAATAATGAAAAAAAGGGGTAGTCCTTACCCTTTCAGAGTGTATATTCTTAGCTGTTTGATTAGAAATCCATTTTCTAGAAACTGAAAAGGAAGAACCATGTCTGGAATGATTTGCTAGTATGTAGCTATAATGCTTTCTAGTAAATTTGATATATTCAATTTTTCATAAGGGGGCACTTAGTCCATATGAAAAACAGTGTTAAAAACATCTTACGCTATGCTCATTTAAGTGTATTTTAATTGAATTCAAAACTAACAGAACAATTAAAATAGGACACTCGAATCAATCAATTAACGTTTATTAAGAACCTTCTGTGTGACATGTAATGTATTAAGCATTGGGAATAAAAAAATAGACAGTCTCTGTGAAGGAGCTCACACCTAATGGAGGAGACAAAATGCAAGTAAATAAGTACAAAGCAAACTACATGTGGAATCATTAGGAAGTAATAAAATAGGGGAAGAACAAGAATTAAGAGGGGTTAGGAAAGGATTCTTGTATTCCTTCTCTATTCTGCAAAATGGAGAGTACTGAATTTAGGAAATACTTAGAATGTGTTAGACAGTGTCCCCTACTGCTGTAGGCTGCTACTACAATCCTCTTCTGGTTTTCATTAATATTCAGGAGAAAAACAAGCAAGCAAAGAGAAAGGAATCATGGGACTAAACTCCAGGCCTAAGTAATTATGGAATGAAATGATCTTCAAGTCTAAGAAAGATTGCTATGATATACAGAAGGCAAAGAAATAAAAAAATGCAATTAAATTTAATGCATTTTCAAAGTATTTACTATAATAGAACATATAGTATAGGAACCATGATAGAAGAGCAAGTTGGGAGAAGGTATCAAATATTTAAGGTGATGTAAAAGGATTGTAATAGTTATGATTTCACAAGCCTGGCCCAAATTTGAAATAGTGAATGTTTCCAAGGGTAGCAAATGTAAAGGGGATTGGTGGCAGGGTACTACTCAAGATCATAGATTTGGAGTTGGAAAAAAAAAATTGAATGCTTCTCCTCTAAATTTTTTATTTACAAATAAGGAAATTGAAACCCAGAGTAAATAAGTGATAAGATCACAGAGCTCCTATGTAAAAGAGCTAGGATTTGTACCCAGCTCTTTTGAGTTCAAATCCAGGATATTCCATTCTACCATATATATTTGGAAGAAACTCAAATCTCACAGTATTAACTGTTTTATTCATTGATTCTCCTGTAATTATTTTGATCATAACTCTGCATTCTCTTCTTAAATTTATTTAGAAAGGAGGTCTAAGCTGCAGGGGATACTGGGAAAGATATCAAAAAGGAATAACACTATTTTTATAAACAACTGACTTTTAAATGTCACTTTGAATTGCCACTGGAATCCTTGGCACTAAAATGATGAAAAGATCATGAAATCTACCTCTTTTCTTTTTTTAAAATTTTAAACATTTATTAATATTCATTTTTAACATGGTTACATGTTTCATGCTCCTACTTTCCCCTTCACCCGCCACATTCCCCCCACCCATGGCCGACACACATTTCCAATGGTTTTATTATGTGTCCTTGATCAAGACCTATTTCCAAATTGTTGGTAGTTGCATTGGTGTGGTAGTTTTGAGTCCACATCCTCAATCATGTCCACTCCGACCCATGTGTTCAAGCAGCTGTTTTTCTTATATGTTTCCTCTCCTGCAGTCCTTCCTCTGAATGTGGGTAGCATTTTTTACTATAAATCCCTCAGAATTGTCCTGGGTCATTGCATTGCTGCTAGTACAGAAGTCCATTACATTCGATTTTGCCATAGTATATCAGTCTCTGTATATGAGGTTCTTCTGGCTCTGCTCCTTTCACTCTGCATCAGTTCCTGGAGGACTTTCCAGTTCACCTGGAACTTCTCCAGTTTGTTATTCCTTTTAGCACAATAGTATTCCATCACCCGCATATACCACAGTTTGTTCAGCCATTCCCCAATTGAAGGACATCCCCTCATTTTCCAGTGTTTTGCCACCACAAAAAGTGCAGCTATAAATATTTTCGTACAAGTCTGTTTATCTATGATCTCTTTGGGGTACAAACCCAACAATGGTATGGCTGGATCAAAGGGCAGGCATTCTTTTATAGCCCTTTGAGCATAGTTCCAAATTGCCAGCCAGAATGGTTGGATCAGTTCACAACTCCACCAGCAATGCATTAATGTCCCAATTTGGCCACATCCCCTCCAGCATTTATTACTCTCCCCTTCTTTCATTTTAGCCAATCTGCTAGGTGTGAGGTGATACCTCAGAGTTGTTTTGATTTGCATTTCTCTAATTATTAGAGATTTGGAACACTTTCTCATGTGCTTATTGATACTTTTGATTTCTTTACCTGAAAATTGCCTATTCTTGTCTCTTGCCCATTTATCAATTGGGGAATGGCTTGATTTTTTATACAATTGATTTAATCCCTTGTATATTTGAGTAATTAGACCCCTGTCAGAGTTTTTTGTTATAAAGATTTTTTCCCAATTTGTTGTCTCCCTTCTGATCTTGACTACATTGTTTTTGTTTGTACAAAAGCTTTTTAGCTTAATATAATCAACACCATTTAATTTACATTTTGTAATTTTCCCTAACTCTTGCTTGGTTTTAAATTCTTTCCTTTCCCATAGATCTGATAAATATACTATTCTGTGTTCACTTAATTTATTTATAGTTTCCCTCTTTATATTCAAGTCATTCACCCATTCTTAATTTATCTTGGTGTAGGGTTTGAGATGTTGATCTAGACCTAATCTCAACCATATTGTTTTCCAAATTTCCCAGCAGTTTTTGTCAAATAGTGGATTCATGTGCCAAAAGTTGGGCTCTTTGGGTTTATCATACACTGTCTTGCTGATGTCATTTACCCCAAGTCTATTTTACTGATCCTCCCTTCTGTCTCTTAGCCAGTACCATACCATTTTGATGACCGCTGCTTTATAGTACAATTTAATAGCTGGTACTGCTAGGCCCCCTTCCTTCACATATTTTTTTCATTATTTCCCTTGATATTCTTGATCTTTTGTTATTCCAAATGAAATTTGTTATAGTTTTTTTCTAATTCAGTAAAGAAGTTTTTTGGTAGTTTGATAGGTATGGTGCTAAGTAGGTAAATTAATTTGGGTAGAATGGTCATTTTTATTATGTTAGCTCGACCTACCCATGAGCAAACAATGGCTTTCCAGTTGTTTAGATCTAGTTTTATTTGTTTGGAAAGTGTTTTGTAGTTGTTTTCGTATAATTGCTGTGTTTGTTTTGGTAGATAGATTCCTAAGTTTTTTATATTGTCTAGGGTAATTTTAAATGGTGTTTCTCTTTCTATCTCTTGCTGCTCTAATGTGTTGGAAATGTATAGAAATGCTGATGATTTATGTGCATTTATTTTGCATCCTGCAACTTTGCTAAAGTTGTTGATTATTTCTACAAGCTTCTTAGTTGATTCTCTAGGATTTTTTAAGTATACCATCATATCCTCTGAAAAGAGTGATAGCTTAGTCTCCTCGTTGCCTATTTTGATACCTTCAATTTCTTTTTCTTCTCTAATTGCTATTGCTAGTGTTTCTAGTACTATGTTGAATAATAGAGGTGATAATGGGCATCCTTGTTTCACACCTGATCTTATTGGGAAGGCTTCTAATTTATCCCCATTTCATATGATGCTTGTTGATGGTTTTAGGTATATACTGTTTATTATTTTTAGGAAAGGACCTTCCATTCCTATGCTTTTCAGTATTTTCAATAGGAATGGATGCTGTATTTTGTCAAAGGCTTTTTCAGCATCTACTGAGATAATCATGTGATTTTTGTTTGTTAGATTGTTGATATGGTCAATTATGTGGATGGTTTTCCTAATGTTGAACCATCCTTGCATTTCTGGTATAAATCCCACCTGATCATGCTGGATGATCTTCTGAATTACATGCTGGAGTCTCTTTGCTAGTATTCTATTTAAGATTTTTGCATCTATGTTCATTAGGGAGATTGGTCTATAGTTTTCTTTCTCTGTTTTTGATCTACCTGGCTTTGGAATCAGTACCATATTTGTGTCACAAAAGGAATTTGGTAGTACACCTTCTTTGCTAATCATATCAAATAATTTGTATACTATTGGGATTAGTTGCTCTTTGAATATCTGGTAGAATTCACTTGTCAATCCATCAGGCCCTGGCAATTTTTTCTTGGGGAGTTCTTTGATGGCTTGTTCAATTTCATTTTCTGATATTGGATTATTTAGGTATTCTATTTCTTCTGCTGTTAATCTAGGCAGTTTATATTTTTGTAAATATTCATCCATAACTCCTAAATTGTTATATTTGTTGCCATATAGTTGGGCGAAATAGTTTTTAATGATTGCCTTAATTTCCCCTTCATTAGAGGTGAGGTCTCCCTTTTCATCTTTGATACTGTCAATTTGGTTTTCTTCTTTCCTTTTTTTATTAGACTGACCAATACTTTGTCTATTTTATCTGTTTTTTTTTCAAAATACCAGCTTCTAGTCTTATTTATTAATTCAATAGTTCTTTTACTTTCAATTTTATTGATTTCTCCCTTGATTTTTAGTATTTCTAATTTAGTTTTCATCTGGGGATTTTTGATTTGCTCACTTTCTAATTTTTTGAGTTGCATGCCCAATTCATTAATCCTTAATTTGTTAATATATGCACTCAAGGATATAAATTTCCCCCTGACTACTGCCTTGGCCACATCCCACAGAGTTTGTTAGGATGCCTCATCATTGTCATTTTCTTCAATGAAATTGTTGATTGTTTCTATGATTTCTTCTTTGACAAATTGTTTTTGGAGAATCATATTATTTAATTTCCAATTAGTTTTTGATTTGCCTGTCCAGCTTCCCTTACTAATTGTTATTTTTATTGCATTATGATCTGAGAAGGTTACATTTATTATTTCTGCTCTTTTGCATTAGTTTGCAATGATTCTATGCCCTATTACATCGTCAGTCTTTGTGATTGTACCATGTGCAGCTGAAAAGAAAGTGTATTCCTTTTTATCCCTTTTTATTTTTCTCCACGTATCAATTAAATCTGATTTTTCGAGGACTTCATTCACCTCTCTTACCTCTTTCTTATTTATTTTTTAGTTTGATTTATCTAGATCTGAAAGAGGAATATTTAGATCTCCCACTATTATGGTATAACTATCTATTTCCTTCTTGAGCTCTTGTAGTTTCTCCTTTATGAATTTGGATGCTATGCCACTTGGTGCATACATATTGAGCAGTATTATTTCCTCATTGTTTATACTGCCTTTAATCAGGATGTAATGACCTTCCCTGTCTTTTTTAATCATATCTATTTTTACTTTGGCTTTGTCAGAAATCACAATAGCCACTCCTGCCTTCTTTTTCTCATTTGACGCCCAAAAGATTTTGTTCAAGCCCTGAACCTTAAACTTGTGTATGTCCTCCCGCCTCATATGTGTTTCTTGTAGACAAGATATGGTGGGATTTTGGTTTCTAATCCACTCTGCTATTTGCTTCTGTTTTATGTGAGAGTTCATCCCATTCACATTCAGCGTTATAATTATCAGCTGTGCATTCGCTGACATTTTTGTATTCTCCCGTATTCCTACCCCTTCTTCTTAATCTATTTCCTTTTAAACCAGTGGTTTGCTATTAAGCCGGTATCCCTTATCCCCTCCCTTGATTAATTTCCCTTTCTACCCCCTCCCTTGTTATTCCCCTGTTTTTGTTTTGAAGACCTAATAAATTCCCTCCCCCTTCTTCTCCCCTCTCTTTTTTGACCTCCCCTCTCCCCTGCTCCCCTTGGTTTATCCCTTCTGACTTTCTCAGTAGGGTTAGATAGAGTTTTATATCCCAATGGGTAGTATAGCTACTCTTCCCTCTCCAAGTTGATTACGCTGAGAGTAAGGTTTAAAAATTACCTCTTGATGCTTTCTTCCTCTCCTTCTTATAATAGTATTTGTCCCCTCCCCATCCCATGCCCTCTTTTTGGGTAATAGATTATCCTATTTTTCTTATTCTCTCAAGTTTCTCCTGGTGTCCCCCTCCACTCAGCCCCCTCTTTTCCATCCCCCATATCATCTTAGACCATTCAGCACTCTACCCTCTCCCCATTAATCATTCTTCTGACCACTATAATAGTGAATACTTAATAGTGAATAGTGTTCACTACAGAGAATTATACATAGCTTTTCTCCACATAGGAATACAGATAATTAGACCTTACCGAGGCCCTTAAAAAGGCAAATTTAAAAAATTATGAGTTTTCTTTCTTTCCCCTCTATTTCTTATTTACCTTTTCATGTTTCTCTCGATTTTTGTGGTTGGATATCAAACTTTCCATTTAGTCCTGGTCTTTTCTGTGAAAATACTGGGAAATCTTCAATTTTGTTGAATGCCCATACTTTCCCCTGGAAGTATATAGTCAATTTTGATGGGTAGTTGATCCATGGTTGCAGGGCCAGCTCTCTCATATTCCAAGCTTTGCGGTCTTTTAGCGTGGAGGCTGCCAGATCCTGTGTGATCCTGATTGGTGCTCCTTGGTATTTGAATTGTCTCTTTCTGGCTTCTTGTAAGATTTTTTTCTTTTACTTGGAAGCTCTTGAATTTGGCAATTATATTCCTGGGCGTTTTCTTATCTGGATTGAATATCGCGGGTGATCTATGGATCTTTTCAATGTCTATATTGCCCTCTTGTTGTAGAACTTCAGGGCAATTTTGCTGAATAATTTCTTTTAGTATGGAGTCCAAATTTCTATTAATTTCACCCTTTTCAGGGAGACCAATGATTCTCAAATTGTCTCTTCTAGACTGGTTTTCTTGGTCTGTCACTTTCTCATTGAGATATTACATGTTTCCTTCTATTTTTTTCTGTCTTTTGGCTTTGTTTTATTTGTTCTTGTTGTCTTGAGAGATTCTAATTGTTCATATTAAGGACTGGTTTTCGGCTATAATCTTTTGGTTTTCAGCTATGATCTTTTGGTTTTCGGCTATAATCTTTTGGTTTTCCTTTTCAATCTGGTCATTTCTGGTCTTCAGTTGACTTGCCTCACTTTCCAATTGCGAAATTCTGCCTTTTAAACTGTTATTTTCTTGCCTGATTTCCTTTTTAGCTACTTCCCATTTCTCTGACCAAATCTTTTCCAACTTTCTCGTCATCTCAGTTTTGAACATTTCAAGAACTTGTGACCAGTTTTGATTATCTTGGGATGGTTCGGATGTGATTGCTTGTTTTTTCTCTTCTTCTGATTGCTCGGTAGTCTGGATTTTCTCTGTGTAAAAGTTGTCAAGTGTTAAAGATTTCTTTTTCTTGTTGTTAATCTTTTTCTCTCTCTTTTGGACTTCCTGGTTCTGGGTAGCCATCATTAGCCCAGCAGCTTCTCAGGTTTATCCTCCCGCTCAGGGTTTGTCTGTGGTCTTTTGGCTCCTGAGGTCTGAAGTCTGGTTTTTTCCAAGGTCAAGCCCCCTGGTGGACCCTCTTGCTTGATCCTCTGCAGAAGGCTCCTTTACAAGTCTCAGGGCTCTGCTTCCACAGTTGTATACTCGTCTGTACTGGTTCCCCACTCAGGGTTTCAGAGCCTTTGCTCCAGCCTGTGTCTGCCTCCACCCGCGTCTCCACCCGCACCTGCGCTCCGTGTCCTCACTCAGAGTCCATGTGCATTCCTCAGCTTTTTGGGGTCCTAAATCTTGCTGCTCTCAGGAACAGGCCCTGGTGCTGACAATGACTCAATGGGTGGCCCAAACTTGCTCTATTTCTTTTGACCTGGCTTCAGTGCTGCAGGTGGTGTGTGTGTGTGTGTGTGGGGGGGGGGTTACTTAGCCTGAGATTTAGTGAGAGCTGTTTCACCCCTTTATAGCATGGAAATGTCCCGATTCCATGTACCTTCCACGCTGCACCCTGTTGTGGGGTCCCTCCGTTCGACTGGCTTTGTTTTTATGCCCCCTTGAGAAGTCCTGTATGCTTTCGGTCAGGAGAGGTTAAGTGCTGCTTTTTACTCTGCCACCATCTTAACCCAGAAACCAATCTACCTCTTTTCTATAAAAAAGTAGAGGAAAACAAATGTAGAATATAACAGGAAGTATAAGAGGTATTCATCTGTGTATCTTAGTTTTGTTTAATTTTTTCTTCCTTATTATAAAGTAACTGTGTATCAAAAAGTGAGAACTAAAAGGACTTTAAAGGCATCAAGTCAAATTTTCTTATTTAAATAAGGAAACTGAGGGACATGATCAAAGTAGCGTAAGAAGGAAAGAAAGTCCCTGCCATTTAGAAAGTTAGGTTGCTTAGTTGTACAACACTGGGCTTGGAGTCAGGAACACCTGAATTCAAATCTTGACTACAGACATTTACAAGCTATGCAACCCAAGCAAGTCACTTAACCCTGTTTGCCTCAGCATTAACATGAAATGGAGAATGAAAGGGCAGACCACTACAGTTAAGTCATTCACAGTTGATTACCATATTTTATTGCTGGTACTGTGTACAATGGTCTCCTGGTTGTGTTCACTTCACTTTGCATCACTTCATAAGTGTCTTTCCAGGTTTTTCTGTATGTGTGTGATCATCTTGTTTGTTTTTCTCAGCGTGTAGTTGTATTCCATTCCAATCATACACCAAAACTTGTTTATCTGTGAAACTATAATTATATAACTATGTCTCTATAACAATGTATATCACTATCTATGCATGTATATAAATATATACATAGTTACTTGTATGCTGTCTCCCCAATTATGTTGTGAGCTCTTTGAGTATAAGGATTATTTTTTGAAGGCAGAAATATTTTAATTTTCTATTTCAAATGGTCAAAATTAATTGTTATTAATGCTTCAGTATTTATAGTCCAGGAAGAAGAAACCAAATAACACTGAATGATATATGTTGGAAAGCAACCATTCTGCAACAAATAAGGTAAGTCACATAACTATGAGATTGGCCATATTTTCTTATTATCTATAATTTAAAAAATGAACCAATTAAGAACTCATTTTCCCTTTACTCAAAGACTATATTCCAGAGGTTTCACAAATAGTAAAAAATAATATCTGATCAATGGTTAAGAAAATATTTTAAGCTGATATTTTAAAGACTCCAGAACCACATTTCATGTCAACATAATTGTAAAGGATTGATCTGGTTTTCTGCAGAAGGATAAATATGATCCTACCTATAGATTGTATACAAAAATAAACAAAGTGTTTCCTGATGAACATTCCTAGGAAGTAGATAGTAAAAGTAAGATTATCTTTATTTTACTAATGTTGAACTGAGGTCTAGAGATGTTAGTGAAATGTCTTGGTCAAAGTCACAAGGCTGTAAATGGTAGTCATTTCTAGAATCCAAATGTTCTGACTCAAAAACCAATGACCTCACAAAACAAGAATGTTCTCCAGGCATACTATCTACCAATTCCTGCTATTCACCTCCTCAGTTGAGCTGCTTTTGCTCTAACATCAATGTTCTAACTTCATTTCCCTTCTCAGAAAATTTTGTCCCATTTGTATAATTTACAAACTTATTTTAATGTTATTTAATAACACCAATTAATGAATCAATAAATAACACCAATTAATTAATTAATTAAACTCACTGGGGAGGGACAAACAACAGTCCTAATTTCTCCATGTAAGAGCTATTTTTAAAAACTTTCTTTATATCAGCAGCACTAAAGCACAGGCAAAGAGTAGACAAAAATGCTAGATAACTGAATGACTGATGAAGACCCTCATCACCTCGGCCTGGACTATTGTAATAGCCTTCTTTGAAAAACAAAACAAAATAAAACCCTTACCTTCTGCCTTAGAATCAATTCTAAGAGAAAAGAGCAGTAAAGGCTAAGTAATTGGCATTATTACTTGCCCAGGGTAACACAACCAGAACGTATCTGAGGCCAAATTTGAACCCAGGTCCTCCTGACTCCAGGCTTGATGCTCTATCCATTGTGTTACCTAGCTACCTCTCCAATATTCTTCTGATTGGTCTCCCATCCATAAGTTTCTCCCCATTTCAGCTTATCCTCCATTCACTTGTTGAATTGATGTTCCTGAAGCACACGCTTGACCATATCATCCCATTCATTCATTAAAATAAACACCACTGGCTCCCTATTGCTTGTAGGATCAAATGTAAAAATCTGTTTAGCTTTTAATGTATTCCATAATTGGACTCCTTCTAATGTTTCTAGGCCTGTTACACATTATTCCTCTTTTCTTAAAAAAAAAAACAGCAAAAAACCAAAAAACTTAAGCCTTTACCTTCTGACAAAGCAAGTGACTTACTCAGAGTCATGGCTAAGAAATGTCTGAGGTCAGATTTGAACCCAGGTCCTCCCATCTCCAGACTTGATACTCTATCCAATGAACCACCTAACTGCCCTTCCCCTTCTCCTTCCCCTTCCCCTTCCCCTTCCCTTTCCCCTTCCCCTTCCCCTTCCCCTCTACTCTAATCCAGAAACACTGGTTTCATTCACATTCCTCACACAGAGTGCTCTATCTTCAAACTGAATGATTTCACTGATTGTCTCTCATGCTTGGAATTCTCTTCTTCCTCATCTCCAAAGCTTAGCTTCCCTGGCATCCATGGTTTCCTTTGAATCCTATCTAAAATCTCACCTTGAATAAGATGCCTTCTCACTGCCCTTTAATTCTCATTCTTTCCTTATGTGATCATCTCCAGTTTATTTTGTGTGTATTTTGTTTGTCCATTGAATCCCCCATTGTGCTCTGCACTCCTTCAGAATAGGGACTACTTTTACTTGGTTTGTTTTTTGCCTTTCTTTCTATCTGCAGTGTTAGTATGGTGCCTGACACATAATAGGTACTTAGCAAATGCATTTTGTTGACATTCTTGAGTGGGAGATGGCTTGGAGTGGAGAGAGACTTGACGTGAAGAGACCAATTAGACTGCTATTGCAGCCATCTAGATGAGGAATGATGAGGGACTAAACTAGGTCAATGGTTTTGTGGGAAGGGAGAAGGAGACAGATATAAAAGATTCCGTGGAGGTTGAAGCAATGAGATCTGACAATTGATTCCATAAGTGGGGTGAATGAGAGTGAGAAGTTGAGGATAACTTCACGATTGTGAACCTGGATGCCTAGGGAAATGGTAGTGCCTTCAAGAGTAATGAGAAAGCTTAGAAGAGGTGGGGTCTGGAGGGAAAAGATTAAATCAGCCTTAAACAAGTTGAGTTTGAGACATCCATAGGCAAATTGTGATGTTGTAATAGAAATCAAGAAAAGGATTAAGACTTGATAAATAGATCCAGCAATCATCCAAATAGGGATGATAATTGAACCTTGTGCTGATGAAACCATTAGGTGATATCATAAAAATGGAAAGAGAAGAGGACACATGACAGAGCATTGTAGAATACTCACATTTATAGTGGGTGACATCAATGAAATGCCCAGAAAAGCAAAAGAAACTGAGAAAGTATAGTCAAACAGAGAAGTATTGGGGAAATAAAGAAAGAGTCTCTAGGAACAGAATGGATCAACAATGTCAAACGTAAAGACTTGAAGAAGGATGTGGACTAAAAAAAAAAACACCTTTAAATTTGACATTTATATACTTTCATCCAGTCCCTATTATGACTATTAGCTCTTATCCAGGAGATAGCCTATCAGCTTGAACACAATCTATATACAGGCATACTTTGGAGACACAGAGTTTTGTTCTAGACCACCACTAAAAAAAGAATATCACAATAAAGCAAGTCGCAAGAATATTTTGATTTTCTAGTAAATATAAAAATTATGTTTATAATGTGCTGTAGTATATTAAGTGTACAATAGTACACTAAAACCAAAAAAAAGTGTAGATTTTAATTAAAATGTTTTATTGCTAAAAATGCCAATCAATATCTGATTCTTCCACCAGTCTTAATCTTTTTGCTGATGGGGGATCTTGTCTCCCCCTTTATGGCTGATGTCTAATCAGTCATGTTTCCTGAAGGTTTGGGTGGCTGTGGCAATTTCGTAAAATAAGATAATAATGAAGTTTATGCATCGGTTCATTCCTATTTTCACTTGAACATTAAGATGGCATTATAGGGTCACTACATGGCTTAATTTCATTATTGTTGTGTTTCAGGGAACAGAGAAGTCTGAGAGGAGAGAAGAGATGGAAACAGCCAGTACATGGATAAACACAGACATGGTAAGACCCAATTGGAACACACATTTATTAAGGAGGTTCGTAGTGCCCCCAAAATATTAGAATAGTGACATCAAAGATAACTGATCATAGATCACCCTAAAAGATATAATGATAATAAAAATATTTGAAATCTTGCAAGAATTATGAAGATATGACATGGAAACACTACATGAGCACATACTGTTGAAAAAATGCCTCCATAGATTGCTTGATGCAGGGTTGCCACAAACCACCAAATTACAGAAAATGTAATATCTATGAAATGCAATAAAGTGAAGAACAATAAAACAAGAGTCCTTGCACAGGGAACTTACAACAAATAAACTCTTTAAATTTAAATTTCCTATTTTCTTCATTTCCTTAAGGGACAGGCAATGTTATATATATATAGACACTCCTTCCACTGACCCAGCCTGTATAGAGTAGTCTATTATTTTTAAAAAATAGTTTTCAACTAAAAATGTTTGTTTTCTCTTTATTATATCTCTCTCCAACTATTAAAGAAAAATAAACTCTTGAAACTTTTTACAGATGGGGAAACTAAGACACAGTAAGTTTAAATGATTTACTAGATGAAACAGTTAGTTAATACCTAAGGTAAGAGTCAAACTTACCTTAGCTTCCAAGGCTATGATGCCATACTCCCACTGAACTTTCTCGTCAGCCTCATTTTCTATTGTAGGAGTTACATTATCTTGGTGTTAGAAATCATCTTGGAGCTCATCTACATACAACCCCATTATTAATCATGAATCTCCTTTGCAGTATCACCAACATGAGATCATCCAGCCTCTGCCAGGGTATTTGAATAGATGTAACTATTAAGAAGTTTTGCCTTAGAATAAACCCAAATCTGCTTTCCTGTAAGGTCCATAGGCCTGGAAAAAATAATTTATACTTATGTGGGAGACTTTCATTCTATTACCAATGGAAAGAGAGGAAAGTATGTACTATCAAGGCATGCAGTGTTAATGAACTAGAGAAACCAAAAGACTTAATTCGGTTGATTTTTACATAATCTTCCTGAAACTCATTTCCTCTTCTACCTGCTAGTACCTAAATCCTCTCACTCTTTTGCAATCATATTTTTAAAAAATTTAAATTAAATAAGGAATAAAAAAGTATGTCATTTAAATAATAATTTTTTTATTCCCAATTTCTTTCCTTTGTGAAATAATGCAAAATGTATCCATTCTATAGTGTTATGAGTTACGGAAAAATGTAAGATACAACAACAATTTTAATGACATTATTCTATGACACTACATGTCTCAGTTATGAAATCATAGTTTTTTAGATGTGTATAAAGAGTTTCTTTAGTAATTGAAACTATCTTTTTTTCTCCTATAGAATCTAATTTATATCTTAACAATCAAAAAGGACCAGGTAAAAGGTGTCAGGATTCATTTTATAAATGAGTTTGTAAGAGAATTTTCATGGCAATTTGCCATGGCCTGATGACCTTATCTTTCTCTCTCTCTCTCTCTCTCTCTCTCTCTCTCTCTCTCTCTCTCTCTCTCTCTCCTGTCTCTTATA
>NC_058134.1:274565278-274590936 GCF_016433145.1 Gracilinanus agilis | reverse complement strand
ACTGGTCTTCAGAAGTAGTTCTTTATTTTATTTTAATGCATTTATTTAAATTTTATGATGTAAAATTTTATTATTTTTATTTCCTTTATTTTAATATATTTAATTTTAATATAATTTAATTTTTAAAAATATTTTAGATGGTTACATGATTCATTTTCTTTTCCTCCTTTTCCTCCCCCTTCCAGAGCTGACAAGCAATTCCACTGGGTTATACATGCATTATTACTCACAACCTATTTCCCTATTATTAATTTTGTAAAAGAGTTATCTTTTTAAAAACTCATACCCCAAATCATTTACCCAAATAAACAAATGATGAATCATATGTTTTTCCAGAGGTAACTCTTTAGAGGAGATTGAGAACACTGGCAAGACAAGCCATGAATAAATAAGGGAACTGTTTTCTGTTGTGAAGATATGACTTTTGATGTAAACTATTCACATACTAGTCTGTATGGTGTGTATCATGTAAATCTGTGTAAATAAAATCCACAAACTAAATAGAAAATCAAAGCAGCCCATCTATGTGAAAGGATCCTCTATTTATTTGGGGTTCTCCAATGATAACTGTTAGAAGTGATTCTGCCAAGTCATTATGTTCTGAGTTGCAGTGCCCCCAGATGATCTAACTTTCTCGTCATAGTTTGTTGCTGAAATGAACATTTCTTTCTTTTTTTTAATAAGCCTTTATTTAAAAATACAAAAACCACTGCAAGAACAGACAGTGGGTCAGATTCAACCAACAGGTTGTCATTTTCTGCTGTAGTTTGTTGACTCCTCACCCATACACCCCAAAAAAAAACCACTCTTATTTACCTGACAAATGGTGTTCCAGCCACCACTTGATGGCCTGTAAGGACTGTCATCTCTCAGGGAATCCATTCCATTTGGGGGACATCCTATTAGAACATTTTCCCCTTACATCAAACCTCAATTTGAGTTCCAAATCAAGGAAAAACAATATATTGAAGTCATCAGCACTTAGGCAGCTATGATGTCTTAGAAAGAGGACTGGGTTTGGAATTAGAAGATATGGACTCAGCCCATTTCCTTCACTTCCTCTCTCTTGTCACCACTTCTAGCATCTCCCACCCATTAAGCTAAATAAACCAAATTAGGTGAGTTCATAACTTTAAACCTCTAAAGGTAGGGACCTTAGAGACCATTTACTCCTACCTCTTCACTTTGCATACGAGGAAACTGAGGATCTGTTTAGTTAGTCACATAGCTGGTAAGCATCAAAAGTGAGATTTGAACCCAGGACCTTGGATAACAGCCTTGTGGTCATAGTTTCCTCATCTACAAAGTGAGATGGTTGGAATAAACCTCAGATTCCTGACACAGATCCTCCAAGAGGTCTGTGTATAGATTTCATGTAACCAAGAATTTTCTTTTAATGTTTTGATAGCTGTATTTCAATATCATTGATTTCCTTGGTAATCCTGTTTATTTTGTACATGCGTTTTAAAACTTTCTTCTGAAACTCATAGATCTAAGACACAAAAAAGGACTAAGAATGTCCATCCCCAAAGGTCTCTTCTAGTTGTGATTTTCTCTATTCTTTTTAAGATCCTTTCTAGCTCCTACTTTCATTGTCCTAAGGTTCTTCCTGTTCTCTTCTTTGGTGTTCTAGCAGCATATCTAAGGTCCATGATAGCTCAAACATTCTGTGACTCAGTGGAGATTCTCAACCTCAAAAGTTTGTCTTGCCTTGAAGGATGATTCAGGAAATGTAAACAGCTTGGAGCAGGGGAAAGAGGTTGACTTCATCAGAGAAAGTACTCATGATGGAGGTGACACTTATTTCAAGAGATGTTTATCAATTTCTCCCTTTCAGGCAATTGGCTGTCCCAGAGGCCATTGTGGTATGAGCTGAGTGGTGAAGGGAGCCTACTCTCTGTCTCTAACCCTAGATGCCAGGCAGAACATGCACCCCCAAAAGTCATGACCTTGAGGAATCAGTTTCCTTACCATAGTCCTTCTCTCTATCATCTCCTTCCCACCAGAAATTTGGAATCTACCCCTGACTCCCTTCGCCTTTCCAGCTCTCTTTTATAACTCATCTTCTCTCATTTAAATATAAGCTCCCTGAGAGCAGGGACTGTCTCAATTGCTTGTCTTAGTGTCTGATACAACATTTGTTGAATTGGCCTGACAAATCTTATCTTCATCGCCTCAAAAGGCCTCTCAACCTCTGTTGTTGTTCTGTCATGTCTGATTCTTTGTGACCCCATTTGATGTTTTCTTAGCAAAGAAACTAGAGTCGTTTTCCATTTTACAGATGAAGAAACTGAGACAAACAAGGTTAAGTGGCTTGTGGACAAGCTAGGGTCACATAGCTAGGAAGTGTCTGAAATCAGATTTGAACTCAGAAAGATTAGTTTTCCTGACTCCAAGCCCTACACTCTATCCACTGTGCCATCTAGCTACCTGTCAACCTCTACTATAGTCAAAACCCTCATTACCCTTCACCTAGATGACTGTGATAACCTCCTAACTTATCTCAGCTTTCAGTCTTTCCCCAGTCCAATCTAATTTCACACAGCTGTCAAGCTGATATTTCTAAAATTTTCCTAAAATACAGATCTGAACACATTGATTCCCTGCTCAAAAATTTTCAATGATGCCCCATTGCCTCTAGGATAAAAGAAAAAAATCCCCTGGTATTAAAAAAAAAGCCTGGCATTTAAAATTGTTCTACATTCTGTCTGGTGCCCACTAACTCTTTGGACTTCTTTCTAACAACTCTCCATCCAATCATATTGGTCTGCCACATGTTCCTCTCTACAGAATGCCACCTCTGACACTCACTGTGTGACCTTAGGCAAATAATTTCACTCCTCTGATGTTCCATTTACTAACACACAAGAAGAAAATAGGTCCTTTGCTCAAGCCCTTTACCATAAACTTGTGTATGTCCACCTGCCTTATATGTGTTTCTTGTAGACAACATATGGTAGGATTTTGTTTCTAATCCACTCTGCTGTTTGCTTCCGTTTTATAGGTGAGTTCATCCCATTCACATTCAGAGTTATAATTATCAACTGTGTATTCCCCAACATTTCAGTATCCTCTCCTAGTTCTACTCATTCTTCTTACACTATTTCCTTTTAAATCAGTGGTTTGCTTTAAGCCAGTAACCCTTGTCCCCTCCCTTGATTTACTTCCCTTTCTATCCCCTCCCTTATTATTCCCCTCTTTTTATTTTTAAGGCCTAATGAATTCCCTCCCCCTTCTTCTCCCCTCCTTTTTTTGACCTCCCCACTCCCCTGCTCCCCTTGGTTTATCCCTTCTGACTTTCTTAGTAGGGTTAGATAGAGTTTTATATCCCAATGGATAAAACTACTCTTCCCTCTCCGGTTTAATTACACTGAGAGTAAGGTTTAAATATTACCTCTTAATGCTCTCTTCCTCTCCTTCTTATAATAGTATTCATCCCTTCCCCTTCCCATGCCCTCTTTGTGTGTAATAGAATATCCTATTTTTATTATTCATTCAAGTTTCTCTTGGTGTCCTCTACTATTCCCCCCTTTCCCAGCTCCCCATATCATCTTAGACTGTTTAGTATTCCAACCTCTCCCTATGAATAATTCTTCTAATTACTATTATAGTGAATACTATAATAGTGAATAGAGTTCACTACAGAGAATTATACATAATATTTCTCCACATAGGAGTTCCAATAATTAGATCTTATTGAAGCCCTTATAGAGGCAAATTTAAAAAATATGAGTTTTCTTACTTTCCCTTCTGTTTCTTATTTACCTTTTCATGTTTTTCTTGATTTTTGTGGTTGGATATTGAACTTTCCATTTAGTCCTGGTCTTTTCTGTGCAAATACTTGGAAATCTTCTATCTTGTTGAATGCCCAAACTTTCCCCTGGAAGTATATAGTCAGTTTTGATGGGTACGTGATCTTTGGTTGTAGGCTCAGTTCTCTTGGCTTTCTGAATATCATATTCCAAGCCTTGTTGTCTTTTAGTGTGGAGGCTACCAGATCCTATGTGATCTTTATTGATCCTCCTTGATATCTGAATTGTCTCTTCCTGGCTTCTTGTAAAATTTTTCCTTTTACTTGGAAGCTCTTGAATTTGGCTATTATATTCCTGGGGGATGTCTTTTTGGGGTCTGGTGTAGAGGGTGATCTATGGATCCTTTCAATGTCTATATTGCCCTCTTGTTGTAGAACTTCAGGGAAATTTTGCTGAATAATTTCCTTTAGTATGGAGTCCAAATTTCTATTAATTTCTACTTTTTCAGGGAGACCAATGATTTTCAGATTGTCTCTTCTAGTCCTGTTTTCTTGATCTGTCAGTTTCTCATTGAGATATTTCATGTTTCCTTCTATTTTATCAGTCTTTTGACTTTGTTTTATTTGCTCTTGCTCTCTTTATAGATCATTGGTTTCTACTTGCCCAATTCTTGTCTTTAGAGACTGGTTTTCTGCTATAAGCTTTGATTTTCCTTTTCAGTTTGGTCTAACCTGTTTTCCAGCTGTTTGATTTTGGTCTCCAATTTGCTTATTAATTCTTTTGATTTGGGGGCATCTTTTTCTAATTGTCCAGTTCTAGCCTTTAGAGACTGGTTTTCAGCTACAACCTTTTGGTTTTCCTTTTCAATCTGGTCATTTCTGGTCTTTGATTTAATTGCCTCACTTTCCAATTGTGAAATTCTGCCTTTTAAACTGTTATTTTCTTCCCAGATCTCTTCCATCTTTCTCATGATCTCAGATTTGAACTCTTCAAGACCTTGTGACCCATTTTCATTGTTTGGGAAGGTTTGGATTGTTTGTTCTCCTCTACTGTTTCCTCTGTTGTCTGGATTTTTTCTGTGTAAAAGTTGTCCAGTGTTAAAGGTTTCTTCTTCATCTTTCTCTTCTGGGGTTCCTGAGTCTGGCTTGCCATTGTTAGCCCAGCGCCCTCTCAGCTTTATCCTCACGCCCAGGGTGTGTCTGCGCTCTTTAGGCTCCTGAGGTCTCAGGTCTAGTTGTTCTCAGGGTCAAGCCTCCTGGTGGTACCCTTGCTTGTTCCTCTGCCTGAAGCTCCTTTAACAGTCTCAGGGTGCTCCTTCCACAGTCATGCACCTCTCTGCACTGGGTCCCCACCCACGGTCTGTGCCTGTGCTCAGGATCCGTGTCTGCAGCTCGGACCACTCCTGCAGTCAGGGTCTGTGTTCAAAGTCCGTGTGTTCTTTTACCTCTTGGGGTCCTAAGTCTTGCTGCTCTTAGGAACATGTCCTGTTCATGGCAGGTAGCTGCCAAGGACCTATTGGGTGCCCCAAACTTGCTTTAAGTCTTTTGAGCTGGCTTTGGCATTGTAGGTGGTGTGTGTGGGAGAGGGAGTTGCTCAGCTCGTGTTTTAGTAGAGCTGTTTCACCCCTTTATAGCATGGAAATGCCCCAATTCCATGTACCTCCAATGCTGTGCCCTGTTGTGGGGTCCTTTCATTCATCTGGATTTGTTTTTATGTCTTCTTGAGTCATCCTATATGTGTGGGTTAGGAGAGGTTAAGCAGCTGCTTTTTACTCTGCCGCCATCTTAACCCAGAACCCTGAAATGAACATTTCTAACTGAGAAATGTTTCAACAGCTAAGACAGAGGCAAAGGAGAAAAAAGTGCCTACTTTTATTTCAGGAAATACATACTTTCTTTAGAAAATGACCAGCAATCCAGATGTGTCCCACATTTCACTGTGACAGATGAAATATGAAATGACTTTGCCTGCAATTCTAATGGTCAATTTGCCAATATTGTTGCAAAGTTTGCCTGTGCAGTGATATGAAGCGTCCAGTGAGTGGAGCCAGTGTCGTATGTTGTAAATGCCATGAAGTTCAAAACAAGGATTAGGACTCTCCTTGTAGATTTCTTTGCCCTAAGAGAACACTCAATAATTCCAAAGGAACACGTTCATCATTTAAAATTTCACAGGGCGGACAGTAACGTGGAGTGGATATTTGCTGCCTGAGTTTTGGTATTCATTTGTGATTGGTAAACAACTTCTTGGTCCAAAATTTCAGTTCATAGAACAGCTTGTGAATTTTAAGGGAAAACACTTATCTGGATTCAATGTGCATTATTTACTAAGTGAATTTACCCTTGCATAGTGGAAGCTTCAAGGGACACTGAATGGAAGGGGGAGGAAAAATCATTTTATATGCGACTCAAATACAGAAGCATTGGCTAAGGAATTTAATGTTTCATGACTTCACAAATAGGAGGGTTGAGGAAATTTGCTATCACTTGGGCACAGATGTGTCTGGAAAATGCAATTTATTTGGACAAAATTATTTAATTTGTCATTCTGTAGTGCTTCCACACTCTCTCTCCTTAGGCACAGGGACTAGACTTGTAATATCAGTGGCATAGAGCAATTCTGGTCTTTGCACCTTGGATGAGAACATTGGAATTCCTAAACGAATGCACTAAGTGCTGGCAATTCAAGTCAAGATGCATTTAATGATAACGGAAAAAGATTTTTAAAAAACCAGTCCCCACTTTCAAGGAGCTCAAATATGAAGGAAGGAAGCAACACACAAACAATTATGTACCATCATGATAGAGTAAAATGACTTTCCCAAGTCCCAAGTGGACTGATATATTTTGGAAATATTTTTTTATTTTGTTTTTTATTTTGTTTTAAACCTTAACTTCTGTGTATTGGCTCCTAGGTGGAAGAGTGGTAAGGGTGGGCAATGGGGTCAAGTGACTTGCCCAGGGTCACACAGCTGGGAAGTGCCTGAGGCCAGATTTGAACCTAGGACCTCCCATCTCTGGGTCTGACTCTCAATCCACTGAGCTACCCAGCTGCCCCTGGAAATATTTTTTTAAAGAACCTAGTTTGGAGCAAAAAGAGTAGAGGGCTAATTTAGCTAACCAGAAAATTCAGCTGATCAGAATCCTATTCTTCCTGAGCATTCTGAAAAATCAAATTTTGTCATCTACACCTGTCATAAAAGGATCTAGGTTTCATTTCAGGGGCTTTCAACTTCTAGGGTAATGAGCTTCTCCACCCAGAAATGTGGGAAAATCTTACTCTTCATTGACTGGTCCAAATGATTGGCACCAGCTCTTCTTGTAAGCACAAGATCTATAACATAGGAAAGTGTCACTTATAACTGAGTGGTGGTGGGAGCTTGTTGAGGAAAAAAAGGACCTCAGCTCTAAACTCAATAAGACCATCCTTGCAGTGCTGATTTCAAAGAGAACTTAGGTTTTTTTTTTGTTTGTTTTGTTTTTAACCCTTAACTTCAGTGTATTGACTTATAGGTGGAAGAGTGTTAAGGGTAGGCAATGGGGGTCAAGTGACTTGCCCAGGGTCACACAGCTGGTAAATGACTGAGGCCGGATTTGAACTTAGGACCTCCTGTCTCTAGGCCTGGCTCTCAATCCACTGAGCTATCCAGCTGCCCCTGAGAAGTTAGGTTTTTATCCTTCTCTCCGGATCATTATCCTCACCTCAAGTTCCAAGGGAAATACTTTATTTTATTATTTTAAAATTTATTTATTTAATTAATTTAGAATATTTTTCCATGGTTACATGATTCATGTTCTTTCCCTTTCCTCCCTCCCCACTCCCTGAAGCAACAAGCAATTCCACTGGGTTTTACATGTACCATTGTTCAGAACCTATTTCTATATTGTTAATATTTGCAATAGAGTGGTCATTTAGACTCTGTATCCCCAATCATATCCCCATCAAAGCACATGATCGATTACATATTTTTCTTTTGAATTTCTACTCCCACAATTCTTTCTCTGGATGTGGAGAGCATTCTTTTTCATAAGTCCCTCAGAGTTGTCCTGGATCATTGCATTGCTACTAGTAGAGAAGTCCATTACATTTGATTGTGCCATAGTGTATCCATGTCTGTGTATAATGTTATCCTGGTTCTGCTCCTTTTGCTCTGCATCAATTCCTGGAGTTTGTTCCAGTTCACATGGAATTCCTTCAGTTCATTATTCCTTTTAGCACAATAGTATTCCATCACCAATAGATACCACAATTTGTTCAGTCATTCCCCAATTGAAGGGCATCCCCTCGTTTTCCAATTTTTTGCCACCACAAAGAACGTGACTATAAATATTTTTGTACAAATCTTTTTCCTTATGATCTCTTTAGGGTATAAACCCAGCAATGGTATGGCTGGATCAAAGGGCAGGCAGTCTTTTAAAGCCCTTTGGGCATAGTTCCAAATTACTTTCCAGAATGGTTGGATCATTTCACAATTCTTCCATGTAAGGGCTGGAAATGTAAGGGGTAAAAATAAAAGGGTTGGACTAAATTTATAATAGTGTGGTCACCAGGAATTATTACTCAATTCCTAATGACTTTTTGTGGTAGTTTATTTACAAAAGAAGAAAGGAGAAAAAGTAAGGAAATCAGAGAGAGTAGATATTTACTCCATCCAGGTCCAAACCAGGCAGGGCTTAAGAGATCCCAGCAAAGAGGCCCAAAAGAAAGATTTTAGCCACGAGTCCTCCTCCAAGACAAGGGGCCTCTCCAGAGGCTAGAACCTCCAGAATAAGCCAGAGAAAGGTCCGCCTTTTTTATTTACCCACATGGTAGTCCTAACAGAAAACAGTCCTGAGCCAGAGCTCCTCCAGGGCCAAATTGAAGGTGAAAAAACTCACAGGAACTTCTTGTCACTTTTAAAGACCATTTCTTTTTTTTTTTTTAACATATTATTCGTTTTTAACATGGTTACATGATTCATGCTCCTACTTTCCCCTTTCACCCACTGCACCCCCCCCACCCGTGGCCGACGCACATTTCCACTGGTTTTATCATGTGTCATTAATCAAGACCTATTTCCAAATTGTTGATAGTTGCATTGGTGTGGTACTTTCAATCCCCAATCCTGTCCTCATCAACCAATGTATTCAAGCAGTTGATTCTCTTCTGTGTTTCCTCTTCTGCAGTTCTTCCTCTGAATGTGGGTAGCGTTCTTTACCATAAATCCCTCAGAATAGTCCTGTGTCATTGCATTGCTGCTGGTACAGAAGTCCATTGCATTCGATTTTACCACAGTATATCAGTCTGTGTACAGTGTTCTGGCTCTGCTCCTTTCGCTCTGCAACAATTCCTGGAGGTATGTCCAGTTCACCTGGAACTCCTCCAGTGTATTATTCCTTTTAGCACAATAGTATTCCATCACCAGCATATACCACAGTTTGTTCAGTCATTCCCCAATTGAAGGACATCCCCTCCCTTTCCAGTTCTTTGCCACTACAAAAAGCGCAGCTATAAATATTTTCATACAAGTCTGTTTATCTATGATCTCTTCAGGGTACAAACCCAACAATGGTATGGCTGGATCAAAGGGCACGCATTTTTTTTATAGCCCTTTGAGCATGATTCCAAATTGCCAGCCAGAATGGTTGGATCATTTCACAACTCCACCAGCAATGCATCAATGTCCCAATTTTGCCACATCCCCTCCAACATTCATTACTCTCCCTTTCTTTCATTTTAGTCAATCTGCTAGATGTGAGGTGATACCTCAGAGTTGTTTTGATTTGCATTTCTCTAATTATTAGAGATTTAGAACACTTTCTCATGTGTTTATTGATACTTTTGATTTCTTTACCTGAGAATTGCCTATTCATGTCTCTTGCCCATTTTTCAATTGGGGAATGGCTTGATTTTTTACACAATTGATTTAACTCCTTGTATATTTGAGTAATTAGACCCCTGTCAGAGTTTTTTTTATAAAGATTTTTTCCCAATTTGTTGTTTCCCTTCTGATTTTGACTACATTGTTTTTGTTTGTACAAAAGCTTTTTAGCTTAATATAATCAAAACCATTAAATTTACATTTTGTAATTTTCTCTAACTCTTGCTTGGTTTTAAAATCTTTCCTTTCCCAGAGATCTGACAAGTATACTATTCTGTGTTCACTTATTTATAGTTTCCCTCTTTATATTCAAGTCATTCACCCATTCTGAATTTATCTTGGTGTAGGGTGTGAGATGTTGATCTAAACCTAATCTCTCCCACATTGTTTTCCAAATTTCCCAACAGTTTTTGTCAAATAATGGATTCATCACACTGTCTTGCTGATGTCATTTATCCAAAGTCTATTCCACTGATCCTCCCTTCTATCTCTTAGCCAGCACCATATTGTTTTGATGACTGCTGCTTTATAGTATAGTTTAATATCTGGCACTGCTAGACCCCTTTCCTTCACATTTTTTTTTCATTATTTCCCTTGATATTCTTGATCTTTTGTTATTCCAAATGAAATTTGTTATAGTTTTTTCTAATTCAGTAAAGAAGTTTTTTGGTAGTTTGATAGGTATGGCACTAAATAGGTAAATTAATTTGGGTAGAATGGTCATTTTTATTATGTTAGCTCATCCTACCCATGAGCAATCAATGGCTTTCCAAATGTTTAGATCCAGTTTTATTTGTTTGGAAAGTGTTTTGTAGTTGTTTCCGCATAATTGCTGTGTTTGTTTTGGTAGATAGATTCCCAAGTATTTTATATTGTCTAGGGTGATTTTAAATGGTGTTTCTCTTTCTACCTCTTGCTGCTCTAATGTGTTGGAAATATATAGAAATGCTGATGATTTATGTGCATTTATTTTGTATCCTGCCACTTTGCTAAAGTTGTTGATTATTTCTACCAGCCTCTTAGTTGATTCTCTAGGATTTTTTAAGTATACCATCATATCATCTGCAAGAGTGATAGCTTAGTCTCCTCATTGCCTATTTTGATACCTTCAATTTCTTTTTCTTCTCTAATTGCTACTGCTAGTGTTTCTAGTACTATGTTGAATAACTGGGGCTACATAAATCAATTCAACTCTTCACTTGACTTTTTTCCATACACACTAAATCTTTGGAGACCATCAAAAGAGGAACAGAGAGATTCAAAGGTGCTCAGTATTCCTGGCTTATTTCCTAATTGATCATTCAACTGAACAACCATGTACGAGTTTTCTAAGGGCCAAGCCCTGAATATTTATAGCTGGCCATTTTAGGGTCCACCAAGAAGTAAATATGGCCATTTGATTCAACAAGAAACATTTATTAATTTCTATGTGTTGTTTGTCATGCTAGGTGGAGAGTTACAAGGAAATAAATATAGGATAATGTGAGAAAAGACTGAGCAGTAGCTCCAGGAAAAGATCAAGAGAATTTTCAAATAGAATAGAGTTGTGAAGGATGTTAAGGATTATATAGGACAAATAATTTCACTCAAAGCTTGAAAAAAATGACGGCAAATTTTCTTCCCTTAAGCTTTTTAAAAAATAAATGATCAAATCAGAGTATGTAAATATAAAGTTGGAAGTTCATATTGAAAGAGATCTCAAAAGTCATCTAATCTATCCCCTGCTCCAACAATGAATATCATTTATGATATCCCTTTCCAAGTAATTGACCAATCTCTACTTAAGAATTTCCATTAGGGGGGCAGCTGGGTAGCTCAGTGGAGTGAGAGTCAGGCCTAGAGACAGGAGGTCCTAGGTTCAAACCCGGCCTCAGCCACTTCCCAGCTGTGTGACCCTGGGCAAGTCACTTGACTCCCATTGCCCACCCTTACCAATCTTCCACCTATGAGACAATACACCGAAGTACAAGGGTTTAAAAAAAAAAAAAAAGAAACCAAAAAAAAAAAAAAGAATTTCCATTAGGTGGGAATGAAGATGGCAAAGTTCAAGCAACAATTCATCTGAACTTTCCCAATGTTCCCTTCCAAAAATCTTTAAAATAGCATCTCAAACTGGATTCTGGAGTAATCTTTTGAGGCTACCTGGCTAATCTGGAAATATATCTTACATGATTGATATAGCATTTTATTGCCATTGCACTGGGTAGGTAAGAGAAAGAGAGAGAATTCAGAAAACAAAATAAAAAATAATGAATGTTAAAAATAAATAACAGATTTTAAAAATATTACAAAAAAGAATGTCCAGTGATGGGCAAATCATTGACCTCTGATGCAGGCTATCATTGGTTAGCTCTCGCTGTCTTTCCTGAAATGAGGGGGAAAAAAACAGAAAAGAAAAGAAGAAAGCAAAAATGCAAGAACCTTTTCTTTCTGAGAATACTAAATCAAATACTAAGCAGAAAAAGAAATGGACAACAACTCAATGGCTGATTAATTCTTCAAAATTTGCCAGAAGGCAGGTTTCTAATCAAATCCTCCAAATTATTTTTTTTAATCAGAAAGATTTTGAATTCTCCTGTAGTTTCTGCAGATAAGAATTTACTCTGGTTGTTAAGCTATATGATGTTTAAAAAACACATTTAAAATGTTTAATTAGGCCTTTCACCCTCTGGTTCATTATTATCATATGAAAACATATTGTATTAAATTTTCATTGAGCAAAGAAAGGTGTTTTAAGCAATTTGTTGCCTTCTAATTCCTTTTAGCTATAAAATACCACAGCAGAGAGGTAGAAATGGAGAAACATTTAGGTTTCTCCTATAGGAACATAGGTTAGTGTTTATGTATTTATGGGATAAATGTATCCAGAAGAAGAAAAAAAGGATACTATTGCGGCACCCTATACGTTAAAGGATTTAAAATAGATGGAGTGATGCCCCTGTATGGGACAGAAATCTATTTGTTTTTGATACATTTATTAAAGGCTTGAAGAGTCAGACAGTGTTATTTTTCTCTTGCTCTAGGGGAGAAATATCAGGAGAAAAAATACATGAGTAGACAGGAGGGTGAGCTGGCCACTTTGAGCTCAAGTTTTGAGATTGGAACAAACGTTGTTGTTTGAGGTGGCAGAAATCAGTTGGTCTGGGTGCCACTTCTGCTCAAAAACCAGGATTGCAGCCTGAGACCAAGGCAGCAGACCAATAGTTACTGAACTTTTCATTCATGAAAACTGATACCATATGTTTGAGAGAAGCATATGTTAAATACAAAGCTTATATTAATTAAAAAAAAAAAACTTTGACCACAGAATTTTCTGATTTGCATAGGCTTCATTAGGAGTAATGGGGGAAAAATAAGAAAAGGAAGGATAGGGAGGGAAGGAGAGAAAGGAAAGAAGAGTGAGGGGAGGAGCAGGGAGAGAGAGAGAGACAGAGAGAATGGCTGGCATATTATATAAGAGAGAAAAAAAGGCATAAAATTAACTCTTTTTTTGGAGAATGATGAACCTTTCCTTCTGGGGGTTCTAGTGCTAAATGAAAATAGAATCTTATTGACTTACATTCCATAGCCTCTGAAAGTAGGATGAAAGCCTGGATCTGATCTTCCTCTAGACAAAAAGTGAGCCTAGGAGGAGTTTTTGTCTTGTGGGAGAGGGGAAGGTTGGACAAACTATTATAGCAGTCTGCTTGGCCTCCTCTGAAGTTCTACTCCTGGAATGCTCAAGGAGATCTCTTTAAGCAGTGGAGCCAAGGGTGGTGACTAGAAAAGAAGTCACAGTCAGTGGGAGAAGGGAGGTGACTGAATAAAACCAATGTTATTTGTATTCCAAAAGTGAATGCCAGAGGTTGAGAGAATAAGATTCCCAGTCCTTTCTCTTCTATAATAACCCAGCATAATTTTTTCATCTCATATAAATAATGGAGACATGGAAGTAGGAAACATAGTGTGTCTGGCCCAATGCTGTGTATATGCCATCTAGTATTTATTGAATTGAATTAAATTGAATATATATGAATATTATGATGTGACTGGGGTGTGTAGCATCTGGGCCAGTGATTTAATGCATATAGGGAGCTCTTGGTGTGAAAACTCCTTTTTTTGATGTATATCATCATTTTTGATGATGAGCTATAAGTTGACTGGGAATAGTAAAAGGTTAAGTAACTTTTTTCAGCACTTAGAATTTGTCAGGTGCTTAATAAATGTTGATTAATGAATTTATGATCACATAGTTATGTCTATCATAAGCAAGACTTGAACTCAGGTCTTACTTTCAAGAATATTTTTCTGTCCATGGTATCATGCTTAGATAGCTTTAAATTCTTTGAGCTGATGTTAGAAGCTCTTAAAAGACATAAAGAATGCCAAGTGAAAATATAATTAGATACCACAATGAATAAAACTCTGGACCTGGAATCTCCTGGAGACCTGAAATCAAATCCGGCCTCAACTATTTATTAGTTGTATGAATGTGAAAATGTCACTTAACTTCTGCCCGCCTCAATTTTCTCATCTCTAAAATGAGAATAGTAATACCACCTATCTCCCAGGGTTCTTGTTGAGGATAAATTTAGATATTTCTAAAAGCATTTTATAAATTTTAAAGCCCTATATTAAGATAAATACTATTATTAATTTTTCTATAAAGATGACAGGCTAGTGTGTGACTAGGAAAATAGTTTTCAGATTTATCCAGTCTCTATTCCATATTTCTTTTTACAAGAGAATTTCTTGGGATATGGCCTTTCACTTTGGGTCTGTCTTTGGCATGCATACAAAAAATGAATCCAAGAAATCCTGCAGTGTCCCAAAGGAACAATAGTTCCTGTAATATTTGCTCTCATGACATTTTTTGGATGTGATAAGCTTTCCCCCTCCCAATTTTACAGATGTTGAAGTCAAAGTTTTTCTCCCCAACAACTCTGGATACTGCATACTGTGCTTCAGGACAAAGTATTGACTCAAATAGCAAAAATAGCTCATGTGTTCGTGATGAATATAGACCACTGTTTTCAGGGCCCTGACCTGGGCAGAGAAGAGGGGAAAGGGAATACATTTCTTAGAATTTAATAATGTTATGGCATTCTGAGTATTCTCTTACACACATGCTGTCTTAGGAAGTGTTCTGCCCAGAACATAAAAAAAGAGCTGACATTTTTAGGGTTACGATGCTTTTTTCCCTACATTGTCGAATTTGATTCTTTAAATAAAACAACAGTGATAAAAACAAATGTTCCTAATGAATTAGGTAGTTCAAATATCAGACTCTACATTTTAAATGTAAATACATTAATTAAATGTAAATTAAATTTTAAATATCAGAGTCTACATTTTAAAGATGAGGAAAAGGAGAGCAGAGCTTTGGCAAAGATGATACAGCTAGTAGGCAGCAGAATCTGGTTTTCTGCCTCGAAATCAAGCATACACTATGGTCAGGAGCCTCTAAATATGTTTTGTTTCCCACTTAACTGTGTCTTTTCTATTAATAGTTTTGATGTTGGGACTAAGTTAGTGTGAGGACCTACTCATTTTCTCTAAGCCCTCATCTATGTGTTGAAATCATCTGAGTCAATTTTTTCATCCCCCTTGATATCAAGACAAATTCATATTTTAAAACTAAAATTCTAGTCCAGAAGTTCTCTCACTGTCCCTCCCCCCATTGTTTTGGACTATACTTTAAAGGTAAGTCCATCAACCCCACTGTAAACTCCTTTGTTTGTTTGCTTGTTTTTTGTTTCAAAGAAACCTTATTTGCACAATACATTCACATTTTTAAATATATAGTTCCCTATAGAAAACTTTTGGAATAAAACACAACAAATGATCTGAATTAAAAAAAAAATGGGTAGAGAGACAGCTGTGACTCAGTGGTTAAGAGCACTCAGGAAGACCTGAGTTCAAATCTAGCCTCAGATACTTCCCTACTGTGTAACTTGGGCAAGCCACTTAACCTTAATATGCCTAAGAGGCAGCTAGGTGGCTCAATGAATGGATAAAGTGCTGGGCTTGGAATCCAGAAGAGTTCAGGGAAAATCCAGTCTCAGTAATTTCTTAACTGTGTGATCCTGGGTAAGTCACTTAATCTAAAGAATGACTAAAGGATCTACTTCAGAAGGAAATGACAAAGCAATCCAGTATCCTTGCCAAGAAAACCCCATGGATAGTTATGGTTCATAGGATCAGAACAGGTTGGACATGACTGGATGACTGACCAAGAAGAAAGTGCTGCGGTGGTCTCAGTGGCAGATTAAGCCTCTTTAAAACTAACAAGCACTTGACCTCTGGTTCATAATGTTTAAAACAACAACAATGAAATAAAGAAAAACATATGATACCATTGTGAAAGATTAAACATAAAATGATAACTTTAAGATGGAAAGCATACAATTTTTTAAATTTTAAGTTGTTTTTAATACTTCATGTTTTAAGATTAAATGATTAAAAACCATCATCACTGCTCTATTTTTAGTCTTAAAAACATTATAAAGACATGTCGTTGTGAAGCATTAACAACAAACTAACCCTCCATTTAGTAACTATACAAGGAATATAAAAATTGAATGCAATTATAAAAGCTAAAAAGAAAAAAACTAAAAGGAATTGAGAAACATTGGAAATAATTAAATGAAATTTAAAATCTTGAAAAATAGTATATTTTCCTTTTAGAGGGCAGAACAGGTATTTTATGCATTTCAATAACATAATAGAGAACAGAGAGAAAAAGCACAATTTATAGAATAATCATGTCATCAGACTATTGATTAGCATAAATATTTTTAACACACTTCAGCCAATTTGCATCAAACAGTATTTGGTACATCTATGCAATTCTATTAAATCATGATTTAGATTCCTATAAACATTGTTTTGATTTCCTACTATATTTCAAATGGGAGAATCCTTTTTGGAAAATGCTCCTTCTAATCTTTTACATTCTTTATGATCTCTTTAATTTCCAAAGACACATACCGTTTGGGGGTAATTGGACCAGAGATTAAGCAAGAACCAGAGTTGGAGTCATTCAGGAGGAAGCTCTCATAAGATTAATTGGAGAGGAAACATCATCTCTAGGGAGTTGAAAGTGAATGTGAATACAAAGACTGTTGAGAAAGGTCAAAAGTGGGAATGCTCATTCCAGGGTTGCAACATTCATAGATTCAATCAGAAAGAGACTTTTAGATTTTATACATACCTTTACATCATTTTCATTTGCCCATGCCTTGCAACAAGGGCAAATAGTTATGTAGTTGGTATCACTATTTGAGTAAAAAAAAATAAATAATATCTAGCATTTATACAGCACTTTAACGTTTGCACAGGACTATATATACTATCTTATTTTATCCTCACAACAAGCTTGAGAGGTTGTATTAAGAGGTCTTGTCTTACAGGTGAGGAAACTAAGGCATAGAGGTTATTTGATTTGCCCAAGAACACATAGCTAATGAGTAACTGAGGTCATATTTGGTCTCAGGTCTTCCTGATTTTAAATCCAGTGATCTGTCTATTGAGCCAATATCTATAGAGGTGGATTCTCTGATGAAAATGAATGATTTTCTTTTATTGCTTCTCCCAATCTGTGGGGACTAAAGTGATTTAAACTTCAGCAACATCTTAAAATACTTCTGGAATCTATTGGGTGCCAAGATTCACTTCCAAGTTGCTAGAGTATTGGCTCAAGAGAACTGATAGGTTTTTTATAACCCTTACTAAATATTGATTCCAAGGTAAGAGTGGAAGGGCTAGGCAACTGAGGTTGAATGATTAGCTGAGGATCACCCAGCTAGGACATGTCTGAGATCAGATATGAACCCAGGACTTCCTGTTTCCAAGCCTGGCACACGATCCATTATGCTACCTAGTTTTTCCCAAGAAAACTGATTGTTAAATTTTCAATGTGAATATTTATACCTTAAAAAAAATAAGAAATAAGGGGGCTGCTGGGTGGCTCAGTAGATTGAAAGCCTGGTCTGGAGATGGGAGAATCTAGGTTCAAATCTGGCCTCAAATACTTCCAAGTTGTGTGACCTTGGGCAAGTCACTTAGCCCCCATTGTCTAGCCTTTACCACTCTTCTGCCTTAGAACCAATACATAGTATTGGTGCTAAGATAGAAGATAAGGGTAAAAAAAAGTGGGAAACAATACAAATCCACAATTGAATTTTTGTTTTATTGATTGTCTAGACTTAAGAAAGTGATGGAAAAAATAGTAATAATGCAGTGGATAGAGAGGAAGACATGAAAAATCATGAGGTTGTAACTTGAGTAAAACTTGAGTAAAAAAACTTGAGTAAAAAAGCACCACCAGAATCAATGTGGCATACCACCTAGGTGCTGAATTATCTCCCCTGCAGTCTCCCATGGAGATAGCATCTCCATAACTTCTGCCTCTCTTAGTTCTTGTGGTTTCTCTGTTTCTCATCTTACAAGGCTAAACGTGGGAAGAAGCTAACTTGTCTGCCAAAGTCAGGACCTCTATCATCCCTGGAGTCAGGCCAAAACTTCCCAGGAAAGGCATCAAGGAGGAGCTTGGGATATGTTTGCCTAAAATCGTTAGGTCTGCATCACTAATGTCCTGGTCTTCTTGAGGATTCCTAGTAGAGGTGTGACAAAGATTCGCCATACAAAAAGATAGTTAATGGATTCAACAGTAAGCAACCCCAACATTGATAAAACTTTCTCAAATCAATTCAATCATTTAAGTTCTATGCTACTGTCTAGGACATAAGCATAACTGTCTCTGACCTTAGGGAGCTTATGTTCTTCTGGATAGTTAAAAAAATCATCTGGATTTTGATTTAGTTAACTTTGGTGGTCTACATTCTCATCACCTAACCCTCAGTGATGAAGATCTGACAACAGATTTAAATTATTTATTAGATTGCTCCTAGGGAATTTCCTGAAGTCCAAATTTGTTTATAGAACCTGCTGAAAGTTAGTCATCTATTAGCTGCAAGAAGAAGGATTTCTAACCTGGGTCTTTTTGACTCCAGTTCCAGAATTTTATCCACTAGGCTACATAGTAGGGACTAAACAAATACTTATATTACTGATTTAATCATAATTTTGTCATGTTAGTGTTTAATTATTCCCTAAAACACTGGACTCTCACTTAGATTGAATTTTGATCAGAGATGAGAGGAGTTCATTATGTCCAAAAGGTATTTTCCTTCCACAATGTTCTATTTCAGTCCAGAAGAGTCAGCTACAATGGCAGACTGTAAACCATAGAATCCTTTGACCTTAGAGGATGATGACAATTTCTTTTTTTTTTTAACCCTTGTACTTCGGTGTATTGTCTCATAGGTGGAAGAGTGGTAAGGGTGGGCAATGGGGGTCAAGTGACTTGCCCAGGGTCACACAGCTGGGAAGTGTCTGAGGTCACATTTGAACCTAGGACCTCCTGTCTCTAGGCCTGACTCTCACTCCACTGAGCTACCCAGCTGCCCCCTGATGATGACAATTTCTGAAAGTGTACACCTGCCTACTGTGTGATCCAGCCTTGCCAGATCTTTATTCCAGGTCTGGATAATGTTATATACTTCATAAAGAGAAAAGTATAGAAACACTTCTCACCTCTGCTTTGGAGAGAGTACCAGATTCAGTCAAAGGACTTGAGTTCATAATTTTGCTTATTACTTGTATGATCTTGGGTCTCAGGTAACACTCAAATAAAATGAGTGAGTTAGCCAAGTATACTTCTGAGGTAACTTCTAGTTTAAAATCTATAATCCCAGAGGACTTCCAGTTAAGATGGTGGCAGAGTAAGGAGCAGCTGCTCAATCTCTCCTGACCGAAGCATACAGAACTCCTCAAGAGGAAATAAAAACAAGCCCAGACGAACGAAGGAACCCCACAACAGGGCGCAGCATTGAAGGTACGCAGAATCGGGGCATTTCCACGCTATAAAGGGGTGAAACAGCTCTCACTAAAACGTGAGAGGAAGAAGCCCCTCCCCCACCCCCACACCACACACCTCGCACAACACCAAGGCCAATGCACAAGAGTGAAAACAGGACAGGGGCAACCAGTAAATCACTAGCACCCCCAGGGCTTATACCTGTGTGCTGCAAGACGAGGGACCCCAAGTGGCTGGGGGGTGCGCACGGACTTTCCCAAGCATCTGCGCGGGTGAAGGCACTGCCTCGGACCGGGACAAAGATCTCTAACGCAGGGACTTTCCAGAGCGTCTGAGCTGGTGAAGGCATCACCCCAGGTGCAATTAAAGATCTCCAGCCCACGGACTTTCCCTAGCTTCTGCGTGGGTGAAGACAGTGCCCTAAGTGAGAATAAATATCTCTAACGCGGAGACTTTCCCTAGCATCTGTGTGGGTGAAGGCAGGGCCCTAGGCTTGAATAAAGATCTCCAGCCCAGGCTTGGACCTCGAGTGAGGACCCGGAGCAAATGGAAGCCCGGCTGTGGAAGCAGCCCCTGAGACTGCTGAAGGAGCCTCAGGCAGAGGGGCAGACTGGGGTCTACCAGGAGGCCTGACCCCGAGGTCAAGGAGACCGGAGCCCCTGGGAGCTTAGAAAGCACAGGCAGACCCTGAGTGTGAAGAAAAAGCTGAAAGGGGGCGGGGCTAATGACGGCAAGCAGAGAACTCCAGAAGAAGAAAAAGATTATCAAGAAAAACTCTGGAACACACGACAACTTTTACACAGAGAAAATCCAGACAATAGAGGAGGACAAACAAGTAATCATATCCAAACCCTACCAAAAAAATGAAAGCTGGTCACAAGCTATTGAAGAGTTCAAAAATGAGATGTTGAAGAAGATGGAAGAGATCTGGCAAGAAAATAACAGCTTAAAAGGCAGAATTTTGCAATTGGAAAGTGAGGCTCAGAAATCAAATGAACTGATAAGCAAATTGAACACCAGAAATGACCAGATTGAAAAGGAAAACCAAAAGATTATAGCCGAAAACCAAAAGATTATAGCTGAAAACCAGTCCTTAAAGGCTAGAATTGAACAATTAGAAGACAATGATCTCTCAAGACAACAAGAACAAATAAAACAAAGTCAAAAAACTGATAAAATAGAAGGAAACATGAATATCTTATTGAGAAAGTGACAGACCAAGAAAACTGGTCTAGAAGAGACAATTTGAGAATCATTGGTCTTCCTGAAAAGGCAGAAATTAATAGAAATTTGGACTCCATACTAAAAGAAATTATTCAGCAAAATTGCCCTGAAGTTCTACAACAAGAGGGCAATATAGATATTGAAAGGATCCATATAACACCCTCTACACTGGACACAGCAAAGTCAACACCAAGGAATATAATAGCAAAATTCAAGAGTTTTCAAGTAAAAGAAAAAAATCTTACAAGAAGCCAGAAAAAGACAATTCAGATATCAAGGAACACCAATCACGATCACACAGGATCTGGCAGCCTCCACGCTAAAAGACCGCAAGGCTTAGAACACAATATTCAGAAAGGCAAGAGAGATGGTATTCAGCCACGGATCAACTACCCATCAAAATTGACTATATACTTCCAGGGGAAAGTATGGGCATTCAACAAAATTGAAGAATTCCAAGTTTTTGCACAAAAGAGACCAGGACTAAATGGAAAGTTTGATACCCAACCACAAAAATCAAGAGAAACATGAAAAGGTAAATAAGAAACAGAGGGAAAAGAAAGAAAACTTATAATTTTTAAAATTTGACTCTTTAAGGGTTTAAATAAGATCTAATTATCTGTATTCCTATGTGGAGAAATGCTATGTATAATTCTCTGTAGTGAACTCTATTCACTATTATAATATTCACTATTATAGCAACCAGAAGAATAATTCATAGGGAGAGGATAGGATACTAAATGGTCTAAGAAGACAAGGGGGATGGGAAAGAGGGGCGGAATAGTAGGGGACACCAAGAAAAATCTGAGTAAATAAGAAAAATAGGATATTCTATTACACACAAAGAGGACATGGGAAGGGGAGGAGATAAATACTATTATAAGAAAGAGAGGAAGAGAACATTAAGAGGGAATAATCAAACCTTACTCTCAGTGTAATCAACCTGGAGAGGGAAGCGTAGCTTTATTATATATTCCGATAAAAAAACTCTATCTAACTCTACTGAGAAAGTCAGAAGGGACAAACCAAAGGGAGCAGAGGAGTGGGGAGGTCAAAAAAGGGAGGGAAGAAGAAGGCGGAGGGAATTCATTAGGCCTTTAAAAAACAAAAAGAGGGGAATAACAAGAGAGGGAGCAGAAAGGGAAGTCAATCAAGGGAGGGGATAAGGGATACCAGCTCAAAGCAAACCACTGGTTTAAAAGAAAATAGTGTAAGAAGAAGGGGTGGGTCTAGGGGAGGATACAAAAATGTCAGTGAATGCACAACTGATAATTGTAACTTTGAATGTGAATGGGATGAACTCCCTCATAAAATGGAAGCAAATAGCAGAGTGGATCAGAAACTAAAATCCTACCATATGTTGTCTACAAGAAACACATATGAGGCGGGTAGACATACACAAGTTTAAGGTTCAGGATTTGAGCAAAATCTTTTGGGCGTCAAATGAGAAAAAGAAGGCAGGAGTGGCTATTATGATTTCTGACAAAGCCAAAATAAAAATAGATATGATTAAAAAAGACAGAGAAGGTCATTACATCCTGATTAAAGGCAGTATAAACAATGAGGAAATAACACTGCTCAATATATATGCACCAAGTGGCATAGCACCCAAATTCATAAAGGAGAAACTGGCAGAGCTCAAGAAGGAAATAGATAGTAAAACCATACTAGTGGGAGATCTAAATATTCCTCTTTCAGATCTAGATAAATCAAACCAAAAAATAAATAAGAAAGACATGAGAGAGGTGAATGAAGTCTTAGAAAAATTAGATTTAATTGATATGTGGAGAAAAATAAATAGGGACAAAAAGGAATGCACCTTCTTTTCAGCTGCACATGGTACATTCACAAAGATTGACCATGTAATAGGGCATAGAAATATTGCAAACAAATGCAAAAGAGCAGAAATAATAAATCTAACCTTCTCAGATCATAATGCAATAAAAATAATAATAAGTAAGGGCACCTGGACAGGAAAATCAAAAACTAATTGGAAATTAAATAATATGATTCTCCAAAACCAGCCAGTCAAAGAAGAAATCATAGAAACAATCAACAATTTCATTGAAGAGAATGACAATGATGAGACATCCTACCAAACTCTGTGGGATGCGGCCAAGGCAGTACTCAGGGGGAAATTTATATCCTTGAGTGCATATATTAATAAATTAAGGAGGGCAGAGATTAATGAATTGGGTATGCAACTCAAAAAATTAGAAAGCGAACAAGTTAAAAACCCTCAGATAAGAGTTCTGGGTTAAGATGGCGGCAGAGTAAGAAATAGCTCTTAACCTCTCTTGACCGAAACACACAAAACTCCTCAAGGGGACATAAAAACAAGTCCAGACGAACGGAGGAACCCCACAACAGGGCACAGCGTGGAAGGTACGTGGAATCGAGGCATTTCCATGCTATAAAGGGGTGAAACAGCTCTCACTAAATCTTGGGCTGAGCAACCACCCCACCCCCACCCCCTCCACACAAAACACCTATAGCGCCAAAGCCAGCTAAAAAGAAATAGAGCAAGTTTCAGGCACCCATCGAGTCATTGGCAGCTCTGGGGCCTGTTCCTGAGAGCAGCAAGCTTTAGGACCCCAAAAAGCTAACGAACACACACAAAATTTGAGCGCGGGAGCAGGGCTCCGAGAGCGGACTTAGGGTGCAGAGCGCGAGCTCAGAGCACAGGCACGGGCGGAGGCGTGGGTGGAGGCAGACACAGCCACAAGCTAAAGCTCTGAAACCCTGAGTGGGGAACCAGTGCAGACGGGTATACGACTGTGGAAGCAGCGCCCTGAGACTTGTAAAGGAGCCTCCAGCAGAGGATCAAGCAAGGAGGTCCACCAGGGGGCTTTACCGCGGACAGACCCTGAGTGCGAGGATAAACCTGAGAAGCTGCTGGGCTAAGGATGGCTACCCAGTCTCAGGAAGTTCAGAAGAGAAAGATTAACAACAAGAAAAAGAAGTCTTTAACACTCGACAACTTTTACACAGAGAAAATCCAGACAACCGAGCAAACAGAGGAGGAGAACAAACAAGCATCCGCACCCTCCTCAAATAAGGAAAACTCCTCACAAGCTATGGAAGAGTTAAAAACTGAGATTTTGAGGAAAATGGAAGAGATCTGGCAAGAAAATAACTGTTTAAAAGGTAGAATCTTGCAATTGGAAAGTGAGGCTCAGAAACCAAATGAACTGATAAGCAAATTGAACACCAGAAATGACCAGATTGAAAAGGAATACCAGAAGATTATGGCCGAAAACCAGAAGATTATGGCTGAAAACCAGAAGATTATAGCCGAAAATCAAAAGATCATAGCTGAAAACCGAAAGATTATAGCCGAAAATCAATCCCTAAAGGCTTGAATTGAGCAAGTAGAAGCTAATGATCTCTCAAGACAACAAGAACAAATAAAACAAAATCAAAAGACTGAAAAAATAGAAGGAAACATGAAATATCTCAATGAGAGAGTGACAGACCAAGAAAACCGGTCTAGAAGAGACAATTTGAGAATAATTGGTCTTCCAGAAAAACCAGAAATTAATAAAAACCTGGACTCCATACTAACAGAAATAATTCAGCAAAATTGCCCTGAAGTCCTACAACAAGAGGGCAATATAGACATTGAAAGGATTCATAGAACACCTGTGACATTCGATCAAGAAAAGAAAACACCCAGAAATATAATTGCCAAATTCAAGAGTTTCCAAGCAAAAGAAAAAATCTTACAAGAAGCCAGAAAGAAACAATTCAAATATCAAGAAGCACCAATCAGGATCACACTGGATCTGGCAGCCTCCACACTAAAAGATCACAAGGCTTGGAATACGATATTCTGAAAGGCAAGAGAGCTGGGCCTGCAACCACGGATCAACTACCCATCAAAATTGACTATATATTTCCAGGGGAAAGTATGGGTATTCAACAAAATTGAAGAATTCCAGGTATTTGCACAGAAAAGACCAGGGCTGAATGGAAAGTTTGATATCCAACCACAAAAATCGAGAGAAACATGAAAAGGTAAATGAGATACAGAGGGGAAAGAAAGAAAACTTATAATTTTTAAATTTGCCTTTTTAAGGGCCTCAGTGAGATCTAATTATCTGTATTCCTATGTAGAGAAATGTTATGTATAATTCTCTGTAGTGAACTCTATTCACTATTATAATATTCACTATTATAGTAATCAGAAGAATAATTCACAGGGTGAGGGTAGAACACTAAATAATCTAAGATGACATGGGGGATGGGAAAGAGGGGGTGAATAGCAGGGGACACCAAGAGAAACTTGAGTGAATAAGAAAATAGGATATTCTGTTACACACAAAGAGGGCATGGGAGGGAGAGGGGACAAATACTATTATAAGAAGGAGAGGAAGAGAGCATTAAGAGGTAATAATCAAACCTTACTCTTAGTGTAATCAACCCGGAGAGGGAAGAGTAGCTATACTATCTATTGGGACATAAAACTCTTATCTAACCCTTCTGAGAAAGTTAGAAGGGATAAACCAAGGGGAGCAGGGGAGTGGGGAGGTCAAAAAAAGGGAGGGGAGAAGAGGGAGGGAATTCATAAGGTCTTTAAAAACAAAAAGAGGAGGAAAAATAAGGGAGGGGGTAGAAAGGGAAGTTAATCAAGGGAGGGGATAAGGGATACCGGCTCAATAGCAAACCACTGATTTAAAAGGAAAAAGTATAAGGAAAAAGTGGGTAGGAAGAGGGGAGGATTCGAAAATGTCAGCAAATGCACAACTGATGATTATAACTCTAAATGTGAATGGGATGAACTCGCTCATAAAATGGAAGCAAATAGCAGAGTGGATTAGAAACCAAAAATCCCACCATATGTTGTCTACAAGAAACACATATGAGGTGGTTAGACATACACAAGTTTAAGGTTCAGGGTTTGAGCAAAATCTTTTGGGCGTCAAATGAGAAAAAGAAGGCAGGAGTGGCTATTATGATTTCT
>NC_058134.1:274526595-274560299 GCF_016433145.1 Gracilinanus agilis | reverse complement strand
AAAGCCAGGGAGATCAAAAACAGAGAAAGAAAACTACAGACCAATCTCCCTAATGAACATAGATGCAAAAATCTTAAATAGAATACTAGCAAAGAGATTCCAGCAAGTAATTAAGAAGATCATCCACCATGATCAGGTGGGAATTTTACCAGAATTGCAAGGATGGTTCAATATTAGGAAAACCATCCACATAATTGACCATATCAACAGTCTAACAAACAAAAATCACATGATTATCTCAATAGATGCTGAAAAAGCCTTTGACAAAATACAGCATCCATTCCTATTGAAAACACTGAAAAGTATAGGAATAGAAGGACCTTTCCTAAAAACCATAAACAGTATAT
Organism: Gracilinanus agilis; assembly: GCF_016433145.1. Lineage (NCBI taxonomy): Eukaryota > Metazoa > Chordata > Mammalia > Didelphimorphia > Didelphidae > Gracilinanus > Gracilinanus agilis. The sequence goes on along the minus strand of NC_058134.1, from coordinate 274,559,952 downwards.
ACCTAAAACCCTCAACAAACATCATATGCAATGGGGATAAATTAGAAGCCTTACCAATAAGATCAGGAGTAAAACAAGGATGCCCATTATCACCTCTATTATTCAACATAGTACTAGAAACACTAGCAGTTGCAATTAGAGAAGAAAAAGAATTTGAAGGTATCAAAGTGGGCAAGGAGGAGACTAAGCTATCACTCTTTGCAGATGATATGATGGTCTACTTAAAAAATCCTAGAGAATCAACTAAGAAGCTTGTAGAAATAATCAACAACTTTAGCAAAGTTGCAGGATACAAAATAAATGCACATAAATCATCAGCATTTCTATACATTTCCAACACACTAGAGCAGCAAGAAGTAGAAAGAGAAACACCATTTAAAATCACCCTAGACAATATAAAATACTTAGGAATCTACCTACCAAAACAAACACAGCAATTATAAGAAAACAACTACAAAACACTTTCCAAACAAATAAAACTGGATCTAAACAATTGGAAAGCCATTGATTGCTCATGGGTAGGACGAGCTAACATAATAAAAAATGACAATTCTACCCAATTTAATTTACCTACTTAGAGCCATACCTATCAAGCTACCAAAAAACTTCTTTACTGAATTAGAAAAAACTATAACAAATTTCATTTGGAATAACAAAAAATCAAGAATATCAAGGGAAATAATGAAAAAAAAATGTGAAGGAAGGGGGCCTAGCAGTACCACACATTAAACTATATTATAAAGCAGCAGTCATCAAAACAATATGGTACTGGCAAAGAGATAGAAGGGAGGATCAGTGGAATAGACTTGGGATTAATGACGTCAGCAAGACAGTGTAGGATAAACCCAAAGAGCCCAACTTTTGGGACATGAATCCACTATTTGACAAAAACTGCTGGGAAATTTGGAAAACAATATGGGAGAGATTAGGTCTAGATCACCATTTCACACCCTACACCAAGATAAATTCAGAATGGGTGAATGACCTGAATATAAAGAGGGAAACTTTAAATAAGTTAAGTGAACACAAAATAGTATACCTGTCAGATCTCTGGGAAAGGAAAGATTTTAAAACCAAGCAAGAGTTAGAGAAAATTACAAAATGTAAATTAAATCGGTTTGATTATATTAAGCTAAAAAGCTTTTGTACAAACAAAAACAATGTAGTCAAAATCAGAAGGGAAACAACAAATTGGGAAAAAATCTTTATAACAAAAAACTCTGACAGGGGTCTAATCACTCAAATATACAAGGAGTTAAATCAATTTTATAAAAAATCAAGCCATTCCCCAATTGATAAATGGGCAAGAGACATGAATAGCAATTTTCAGGTAAAGAAATCAAAAGTATCAATAAGCACATGAGAAAGTGTTCTAAATCTCTAATAATTAGAGAAATGCAAATCAAAACAACTCTGAGGTACCACCTCACACCTAGCAGATTGGCTAAAATGATAGAAGGGGAGAGTAATGAATGCTGGATGGGATGTGGCAAAATTGGGACATTAATGCATTGCTGGTGGAGTTGTGAACTGATCCAACCATTCTGGCTGGCAATTTGGAACTATGCTCAAAGGGCTATAAAAGAATGCCTGCCCTTTGATCCAGCCATACCATTGTTGGGTTTGTACCCCAAAGAGATCATAGATAAACAGAGTTGTACAAAAATATTTATAGCTGCACTTTTTGTAGTGGCAAAGAACTGGAAAGGGAGGGTATGTCCTTCAGTTGGGGAATGACTGAACAAACTGTGGTATATGCTGGTGATGGAATACTATTGTGCTAAAAGGAATAATAAACTGGGGGAGTTCCAGGCGAACTGGAAAGACCTCCAGGAACTGATGCAGAGTGAAAGGAGCAGAGCCAGAAGAACATTGTACACTGAGACTGATATACTATGGTAAAATCGAATGTAATAGACTTCTGTACCAGCAATAATGCAATGACACAAGACAGCTCTGAGGGATTTGTGGTAAAGATGCTACCCACATTCAGAGGAAGGACTGCAGGAGAGGAAACATAGAAGATAAACAATTGCTTGAACACATGGGTTGATGAGGACATGATTGGGGATGTAGACTCGAAACTACCACACCAATGCAACTATCAACAATTTGGAAATAGGTCTTCATCAATGACACATGTTACAGCCAGTGGAAATGTGCGTCGGCCATGGGTGGGGGGAAAGCGGGGGGGGGGGGGGTGAAGGGGAAAGTAGGGGCATAAAGTATGTAAACAGGTTAAAAATGAATATTAATAAATGTTAAAAAAAATAAAATCTATAATCCCATTATAGTCCTTCCTGGCTTGCCTATTAGTGAGTATTGCCAGAGGGAGAGAGAGAGACTAAGGACATTGGAAGTACTTATGGCATTTGGAAGGTTTTTATCTAGACTTTTACCCAGACTTCAAAGGGTGAAGCAATATTTTGACCTTAATGTTGAAAACTCTGGGAACAAGATGAATATGGAGGATCCATCTTGGCTACTCATGCTAGTAGTAAGAGGGCAGAGAGGTACAATCAGCATGCCAGCTGTCTCATCAGAAGCCAATATTGTCTCCAGGATTGTCCAGGAAGAGAACTGAGTCAACGATAGAGTCCATTAACTTGAAGACTGATCTTGGGCATGAAGCCCAAGGCATGTTTGCTTGGATGGAGTTGTAAACAGTACCAATGGAAGCAGCTGAATGTGAGGCAAACTGATGAGTCATAAAAACACTGAGTGTCTCGCACTTTCTTCTTCCACCCTCTGTCCTTCTGGGGACAACAGCCCTTCCATTTATTATCTAAACATCTACTTCCTTGTCTCTTTCCATCCTGAGGAGAAAAGAAAAGAGAGGAAAAGAAAAAAATGGTTTCTTCTTCCTGGACTACTAGCAAAAAAACAAAAACAAAAACAAAAAACACCAGTGTGTTTAACATCTTTTATTTCTTAATTATGTCTTTTTATCCTTATTGACCTTTTCATTCATTTGACACAAAATGAGGACCAGCAGCCACCCAAATCTTTTGGGTCTAAGGTAATTAATTATCCAGTATAGAATGATTCAAAGAGATGGGAGACAAAAGTCTTTAACATAAGCTGTAATGGTATGGAGAAAACCCTGCCTGAATTCCTTGTAGATGAAAGAGATACAGTGTATATCATAATCTCATGGAAGAAAAACTGCTCATGAGAAGGAGGAGAGAAAGGAAGGCCCTTCTAATCTTCCCTCATATTGGCAGATTAGATTCCTAGACCTTGCCTGGATATAATAACCCCCAAACTTCTAGGGATTTGGGGTGATTATATAAATACTATTGCTCAATCTAGTATGTCCCTTTAAATTATCTACTTAGTACCTCCTTCAGTGTCATCAATTAGCTCTTACATTACATTAAAGAGTTAGCATCAATTAGCTTTTCTAAAGAAAAACTTACTGAGAAAATATAGAAATGAAGAAAGATGGGAAAATGGTGGAATAGGACAGAGGATTCTCTTACTCTCCAGATATCCTCACAAATAATTTAAAATAGTGCATCTGGGTGAACTTTAAAATGGCAAAAGGGGCTAAGAGTGGGGGAGAAACAGTCATCCGAGGCAGGACAACTTGAGAGGAAGCTGGGAAGGCTCTAGATAGCAATCTAACAACCAGGGCTTGGAGACAGATGTGTCATCTGTAGCCTCATCTGAAGGTTCTGAAGAACCTGAAGAACCTTCAACCAACTATGCGTGGGTTGGGCAGCTGACTGAGAGAAGATGGAAGGTCTTCTATGGGCTCACTACATACTGGATCAAGCTGTGGCTACAGAAGAGGAGGAGCAAATACACTCACCAATGAATGTGGTAGAAGGGAGGTGAGAATCCTGGGAGAACAGAATGCCTTCTTGTTGCTCCAGAACAAAGAGATGAGATGATGAGTCTCTGGAGAGACTGCAGGAGATAAGTGATAGCAATGCCTGGGATCGTGTAATATAGATATTAGAAGAAGTTAATGATCCCACCCCACCACCCAGAGAGCTTAGGAAACAACAACAAAAAGCAAAACTCTGAGAAATTATTCCCTATACATAGGAAGAAGAGCCTGGCACTAAGCATAATCATTACCAATGACAAAATAGGTTGCTAAAAATGAAAAATGAGTATGCAAAAGAGAAAGATAATTATTTTAGAAAGATCAGAGTTCAAATTCAGAAGAAAGTTGAAAGCATAAAACTCACTTCCAAAGTTTCAATAGCAAGAACCAAAATATAAAAACCTCTGAAACTACCTAAATCCCAAAGGAGACGGTGTTCAAATTTAAAGTGATTTCTGCCTGGATGAGGCATAATTGTTAGACAAGTTGCTCCCTTGCTCAGAGGACACGGTTATTTGGAAGTGGAGCCAAGCCACAGCTGGGTTGAGTCAAGCAGGTTATTCTTCAGGATAGGCCCCCTCCCGGATTCAGTTATTGTAGCAATCAGCCTGCCCTAGCTTAGACCTAGTGGCTGGCCCCTTTGTGGTTCTTCTGACTGTTTAAAGCTCATCATTAAATTAGTTAATTTAATTAATTAAGTTAATTAAAATGCATCAGAACCTGATGCATTCTATCTCCAATTCTCAACTAACAGAAACAGAAACAGAAACAGAGGCAGCTCCACGGCTTCACAACCACATGGTGGCTGGGAAGACATAGATGACTGGAGCCAGCAGGCTTCTATGGCTACTGCTTATGTTTTTCTTTCTGGAAGCTTGCAGAATTTCTTCTTCCTCCTCGTCTGAAAACTGCCTTAAAAGAGAGAAGGTTTTAGTCTGTTCAAGTCTTTTGCATGCACACCTAGCTCTGGCTCAGTGCTCATTTAAAGATGTTATCATGGAGTAAGCCATCAGAAAGAATCCATAATACCCGCATATGCTCATGTTTGGGGAGAGAAAGCAATTTCTATTATTCAAGATAGGCTTGTCAAGCTTCCATGTGGATATTGCAGAAAGAAGAGTATATAGCTCCAAGGTCTGGGACCTATTCCTCATTATACTGCTGTGCATGTATCCTCTTCCCTCTCCAGCCAATCTAGTAAAATACTAGCTCTATGGAGACAAGGATTACCTTTATTTTTGCTTTTGTATAAACAGTATTCAGGGCAGTGTCTGGCATGTAGCAGGAGCTTACTAGATGTTTATTGAATGGAATGGACTTCGAAAATGATTTTTTTTGCCAGAAAATATATGTAAAACCAGAACAATTTTAATGAAGATTTTCATATTTTCTGACTCAGAAGAAACAAAATAAAAGTCACAGGAAAGTACTGAGGAAAAATATAAAAAAAGAAAAATATTCCAACTCCGTTTTCCCTTTTACTCATCCTACAGTACTCCCAGTCCACTAGCTTAGCATGTGAGTTTCGGCTCAGCCTTCCCACCCCTTGTCACTCATACAAAAAGGGCATCTGATCTCAGTTGAAGCCAATTTACCTTTTTATTCCCTCCACTTTAGATTAATTTATTATTGTTTTCTAATTTGTTATCTTGGGCCTTTTCTGACTCCAAACTGATTTTCCTTCCTGTACTGTTGGGCTGAGACTTAGCTGGAGAAAGAGGTTTTTTATATTTGGAAAAGTTTGTTAAATAGAATAGAGACTGACTATTGAATGGATATTGGATCAAATAAATTCTATTTCTGGTTGATAAAGGAGGGGCAAACACTTAAAAGGCACATATTTTTAAATTTTTGTTTTTAATTTAAGTGTTTTCAGGGGAAACACTTAAAAGGCACATATTTTAAAAAATTTTTTTAAACACTTAACTTCTGTGTATTGGCTCTTAGGTGGAAGAGTGGTAAAGGTGGGCAATGGAGGTCAAGTGACTTGTCCAGGGTCACACAGCTGGGAAGTGTCTGAGGCCGGATTTGAACCCAGGACCTCCTGTCTCTAGGCCTGACTCTCAATCCACTGAGCTACCCAGCTGCCCCTAATTTTTGTTTTTAATTTAAGTGTTTTCAAGGGAAAACACTTAAAAGGCAAATATTTTTCAATTTTTGTTTTTCAATTAATTTTTAACTTGTTTTCAGGTAGATAGATGGCTTTATATTGGTCCAAGTACCTCACCCTGTCTTATGGTGTGTACTTGTGGGGTGGTTCGCCATAGTTAAATTATGCTCTGTGGCCAAGAAAATTAGGGAGTCCTCATAAGGATCAAAGCCTTCACCTTGAGTTCTTTATCCCTGGCTCTGACCAATTGAGCTCACCAGCTACAGGCTAGAAAGGGTATGGGATTTTTAAAAGGAAGAATGTAACGAGAAACACATCATTGTGCTACCATATTTGTCTGCTCTCCAGGTGTCTTACAAAGCAGCCCTAGGTAATTTGCCAATACAAAATGGGTTTTCACTGCTGTCATCACTGCAAAATCAGGGTATTGTGATCAAAATGAGGGCAGTAACGACTATGTACAGCATTCTTTTCTGTATGACAACTCAAATGCAATTACCATCCCAATCCAATTCCAGAATCTTTATTTTTGCTGAAAGACTACCATACATGAAAGAGAGAGGGCACAGCTTGAGTTTCTGATACTGTACTAGATTCATCTGGTAACACTGAAAACTGACATTTCCAAAAATGATTTATTCTATAGTCACCTAGAAAATGTCCTATGGAAATTGTTGGCAGATGTAATACAGACCACTTCTACTTACAATCAGACTAAAGCTCCCTATTAGGATGCAAAAAGGCTTCAGACTGTGATTGCAGAGGAAAACAATACTTTGTCAACCTTGATCTTTTATTTACAGAAGAAAAGTATTTCCATCATTATTTTTTAAATTAAATTCTGCCCTCATATGACTTAAAAAACAGTTTCTCAACTTCCAAAAAGGATTTTGAGTCTCAAATTCTCTCCCTCAATCCCAATTTTTCTTGGAGGCTTTGGATACCCCAGTATTGACTCGATTGTCTTCTGAGTTTATGTTTTGGTCTTCCCTGCCACCAAAATAACTTTCTACATTGTATCTTTTTTGTTGCTGTTTGCTCATTTTCCTGTCTTTTTCTTTTCTTTTAATTTAAGAAACTGTTAATGCTGGGCTTTGTAACTATGGCACTGTTGCAAATTCTTTGTGCAAATGTCTTCAGAATTACCTCTGGGGCTCCATCTGCTTTCAGTTCTTCCAAGATGGAAGGAAAGGCGTGTTTAATAGTCTTCCAGCCTGTGTTCTGGTCTGTTAATAACTCCAAGGTCTCTTTTCCATCAATCCACTGCTCCCCTGTAGCCACAAGGGTTGGTGTGTGCTAATGCTTCTCCTTACTCTGAAAGCGTGACTCAGGATTGTGACCTGGATCTGCATATGGGCAATGTGACAAGAGTCTTGAAAAAGGACTTGAAAAAAGAGCCAGAAAAAGGACCTATGAGATCTCCTTCTGAGGGGCTGTCCAATGCCTCTTAACCATCTGTGGCTGAGAGTTTCAGAAGTCTCTGCTACTGATTCAGTTGCACCCAAGGCATGGTGCCATGCCCAAGATGTATTGCTGTGGTGGGGTCTGCTTGGCACTCCACTTCCACTCCGGTGCAATAAATCTTCTATGCTGATCTTCGAAGTTGTTTCAGGCTGAAAAATTCTATTTTACCTCATCTTTTTGTAGGTTATGCTGCTCTAGAATTCATTTTTGAGGCATTATATCATAGTTTTCTGGAAGGTACTTTGGTAGAGATCAGGTGGGTTTGTGTACCTTCTCTGTTATCTTTCAAGCGTTATTTTGAATATTTATTTTGACTGACAGCTGCAGTCATTTTTACATATTGATTACAATATTATTTTTATACTTCTAAATTCTATGCTGTAATCTACAGTGAGTAAACATTGATAATATGCTGAGAAAGTAAAAAGGTTTTCAGATATTCTGTATACATTTCTGTTTTTCTCTTTAATATTTCCAGAGTATGATAAACTCTGGTTATTTTCTATAACTTATGACTTCTTCCCAATTTCTTTTTCATTTTGTTTTCACAGAAATAATACCTTTTTGATTATTCTCTCTAATACTCTTTTGGTCTAGATTTGTGATAACATTGGTATAAGGAACTCCCAGAGGGAAATTCCCTCTGCCAATGCAAATTGGTACTTTCAAAAGTTATAGTCTAGGGGCATCTGGGTAGCTCAGTGGATTGAGAATCAGGCCTAGAGACGGGAGGTCCTAGGTTCAAATCCGGCCTCAGACACTTCCCAGCTGTGTGACCCTGGGTAAGTCACTTGACCCCCATTGCCCACCCTTACCACTCTTCCACCTATGAGCCAATACACAGAAGTTAAGGGTTTAAAATATAGTCTAAGGCATTTATAGATCATGCCTTTGTAATGGTTGCCTAGAATGTATGTCATTGGCAGAATTTGAATTCAAAGGACATATGTGAAATCCTTGGGGCATAATATCAGAATACTGATGTTAGGGTTCAAAATGGGTGGCCTCCAGAGGAACACACGAGACAATGCAATCAAAGCAGGAGAAAGCTTTATTGCCAGTACGCACTGGGGAAACTCAACAAAGAGAGTCCCGAGGGGGCATTCAGAATAAGGAATATATATAGGAATATATTCTGGGATATAGGTGCCTTTGTCTTAGGGTTAGCTAATAGCTAGACAGAGGGAGTAGGGATGCTTCCAGGTGCCACAGGATATGATTCTTAATCTTCAAGGCTGTTCTGTCTAGGAATCTTCAAGGCTGTTTCATCTAGGGGCCCTGGGGCTTCCAGCCAGGAGTTGTCCTTGGGACTGTGAGTCAGAGAGATAACTGCCCTGCTTGAGTCGGGCATGACATTATCCAAAAAATCCCCTGCTTAATTGCTAAGTTTAGCTTTTTGGCTATAATATTCTTATAAGCTATAAGCTATAATATTTCTATAAGCTTTTTTGGCTATAACATTCTTCCCTTTTTCGTTTTGCTTACTGAGGAATCTTCCTCAGGGCCAAAGGATAAGTCTAACACTGAGATCTAGAAGATTTTGGAAATGATAAAAAAAAACTAAAGGCCTCCACCATGGGTTCCAGTCTTAGTTCCATATTTCCAACTGCTTACTTGATATTTGAGGTAGCTAGGCAGCTCAGTGTATAGAGTACTGAAAGAACAGACTCCCAATCTAATCTCAGACCCTCACCAGCTAGTAGTCACTGCTTAAGTCACTACTTCCTAGTGACCCGGGGCAAGTCACTTAATCCTGATTGACTCAGTTTTCTTATTTGCAAAATGAACTGGAGAAGGAAATGTCAAACCACTCCAATATCTTTGCCAAGAAAATTCGGTGGACAATATTGGTATGGATATTTGAGGTAGCTAAATGGATAGAGTGCTGGTCCATAGGATCATGAAGAATCAGACACAACTGAACACCACTGGATATTTCCACCTAAATAGCTTTAATTTGCCTATTTGTTCAAAATTTAACTCCTTACCTTCTCTTCCTCCCCCTCCAAATCTCTCTCTTCTCTTAACTTCCCTATTTTTGTTGATAGCACCTACACTCTCAAGCCTGAATCCTTATGGAATCTTTCTTCTCCCTCCTCTTTTCTCCCAAAGCATTAAATTATGCCAAATCTTGTCAATTCCACTCATGAAATAATTCTTACAACAATCTCCTCCTTTCCATTCATATTGTCATCTATCTGGTTCAGGCACTCATTACTTTTCTCAAGAATAATTCAAGTAGCTTCCTAATTTATCTCATTGATTCCAACTTCTCCTTTCTGATCCATCCTTCAAATTAATGCCATAGTAAGCTCCTTAATTAATGCACAAGATCATTCTTCTGCTCAGAGCTTTGAATGGCTCTGAGTTGTTTATCAAATTGAACTCATTCTGGCATTTGTGGCCTTGTGTAATCTACAGTGTAATCCTGGCTTTAATCTACCTTTCTTATCTTATCTCACATTTCCCCTTTCCCTCAATGGAAACTTGTAAGACTTCAGATTTTATAGTGTGTTTTTTTTTCCTGCTGAGGCTGGACTGAGGCTGACTGTGTTATTTTCCCTGCCACTTGCACTGTATAGTGGCCAAGTTCTAGGCCATGTCCTGCACAGCATTTTCCCCTCCTATCCCAGAGAGATGGACCCTTTTTGAAGTTCCACCATCCTGTTCTGGGCAGGAGCACTGCTTCATCCTATCTTTTGTTGGTTCTGTTGCTCCAGGGTTTGTTTTGAGGCATTTTTGTTTTACTGTGATTGTTGTAGAGTAGTGATGGCGAACCTATGGCATGGGTGCCAAAGATGGCACACAGAGTGCCTACCCCATACCAGTTCCCCCCAGAGTTCATTACTAGAGAGGCAGAAGGATTCAGGCAGAGCTGCTTCCCTCCTCTTCTCTATTGTCCTTGATGACATTTTTTTTCACATCACATGCCCCTCCACCCAGCAGCCCAATGGGAGTGCCCAGGGGGTAAGGTGAGAGGCTCATGGGCAGCATAGTTGGAGGGGGCCAGGGCACTTAGGCAACTTTCCTCCCCTTCTCTATACTGGCTGAGGACATTCCTTATTTCACTCACCCCTCTATCCAGCAACCCAATGGGAGTGCTTTCTCCCTCCCCTGTATAGAGGAAGGGGGGCTGAGCCTGGCACTTCTGGGGAGGAGGAGCATGGCATATGGTCTCTGGGAGAGCAGCATGGTACTTAGTCTGGGGAGGTGAGGTGGGGGTGGGGCTTGACACTCCATCTCTAAAAGGTTTGCCATCACTAGTCTAGAGGATAGTTGGTGAGCTCCCAACATTTCTTTTTTCAACATCTTAGCTCTCCACCAATTTGAGCTTCACAGGTCTTAGAGACATTTCTTAATCTCATACTGTTCTCTTCCACCTAAATAACTCTGTATTCATTAACACTCATGCCTAGAATGGATCACACTGGCACCTTGGTTTTCTTTCAAGTACTTACTCAGGTATCACCACCTCCGTGAAGTTTTACCTGATATGATGTGGCTATGTATAATTCCTCCTTCCTCAAATCTCTTATACCACTTTGTTAGAACCTCTTCTAAATATTTCTAGGATTCTAATTTGTTTGTATGCATGTGTTTCATTTTTCCTTTGTATTCTCAGAATGAAGTAATACAGTGAATTGCATCTAGTAGGAACTGATCTATATTGGCTAAGTCAACTTGAATTGGCCCAAATTCAGGCTGAATAACTTAACCTGACTATATCTGAAATCTAGACACCTTCATATTTTCTGAATAGCACAAGAGTAGAAACTGAAAATTACAGCAATTGTAATAAGAGATTTAAATGAATTGATTTAGACTTAACAATTATGTATTCTTTAAGCAAGGATTTCAAAGAATGATAATTTCCCAAACAAAATGAATTATTTTTGATAGTATTGAAGGGCTTTTTGCATTTATGAAACTCTACATTACTAGGGTTTGGTAAATGCAAAGATGTATGCTTTTGGGATAAGAACTCACTATTTGACAAAAATTATTGGAAAAGCAAGAACAGATTGGCAGAAATTAGATATAGAACAACATCTCACAACATACACCAAGGCAAGGTCAAAATACATACATGATTTAGACATAAAAGCAAATTAGGGGAGTATGGAATATTCTACATATCAGATTTATGGGTAAAAGAAGAATATATGACTAAACAAGAGGCAGAGAGCATTATAGGTTGTAAAATGGGTAATTCTGATTACATTAAATTAAAAAATTTTATGAAATAAAATCAATGCAGCCAACATTAGAAAGAAAGTAGGAAACTTGGACAAATGTTTACAAGTTTCGCTAAAGGCCTTATTTCTCAAATATACAGATAACTGAATCAAATTTGTAAGAATACAAGTTATTCCTCCATTGATAAATAATTATTTTTACATGTAATTGAAAAAAATTGACAAATAAAAAAACAAGAAGAAGAAAGGCTCTTTCAGGGAATTTGGCATCAACATGCATTTGTAAGGTTCAGTGCCAAGGATAAATAAAATTGAGGCAAATGCTGTAGCCAGGACTTTCTATAATATGATTTCTTCAGTTCTTATAATAAAGACATTTTTTCAGAAGTCCCTAAGTCATTTGACCAATGGATTATTAAAAGCAAATACTCTTTCTATTCTTTCAATGCTCTCTCTCTCTCATCATTACCTCCCATAAACTTTAGCTGTATTTTGTTGTTGTTCTGAATCATTAAAATAGCTTGTTGTTGTTTTTTTTTTTTTGTAAAGGAAAATGAAACTGAGCCCAAATCCCACCAGTTGAGTAATTTTAGGGGCTGTTAGTCTTAAATGAGAAATGTGAGCACATACAAAAGCTTATATATACTTGTGTATTCTCCCACAACTTATTCCTTTTCCAATTTTGTTTTTTTCTATTGAGAGTATCATCATTTTCATTTTCAATCAGGTTCATAACTCTAGAGTCATGTTTCCTTTCCCTTACCTTCCCCATTCAGTTGGTTGTCCACTTTTATCAATCAGCCTCCATAATATCTCTCATATCTATTCTGTTTTCTCTACTTAAATACTCTCTGTTGTAATTCAGGTCCTTATTATCTCTCACCTGGACTGTCCCCAAGTTGGTTTTTCTGATTTGAATCTCTTTCAGACAATAAAAATAAAAATGTGTTGGTTGGTTGTTCTTTGTATTCGAAGAGGACTAAAACGACATCACTGGTGATGTCTTTTTTTTTTTTTAAATTTTAAACCCTTAACTTCTGTGTATTGACTTATAGGTGGAAGATTGGTAAGGGTAGGCAATGGGAGTGACTTGCCCAGGGTCACACAGCTGGGAAGTGTCTGAGGCCAGATTTGAACCTAGGACCTCCTGTCTCTAGGCCTGGCTCTCAATCCACTGAGCTACCCAGCTGCCCCCTGGTGATGTCTTTTGATCTGAGTATAAACTGGAGTTAAGTGAGGCAGAGTTGCACAAAATAATCAGCCTCATACTCCCTTCTAAAGTCATTGAAGTTCAGTAGAAAGACAAAATTCAGAATGACTGGTGTATGTCCTTGGCTTCTTCTATGTCCAACCAAGTTCTAAGTCTTCCACCAAGTTCTAAGTCAGCCACAGTGGCTATTTTTAAGTACCTGCCTTTTACAGAAGTTGGAGCAAATTGTTCTCATATGCTCCCTTTGCCCAAGGAAGTCTTCACACGCTGGGGGTAGATACCCCACTAATTTATTGATAGGATTAAGTCCTGTCAGTTTGCCCTCAACCTGCCAAGATGGTTTGCCAAAGGTGGAACCGCAGATGAGAGTTGAGTAAAAGGTTGACATGAAAGGAAGATGAGAAGTCCTGAAAAATGACTTCTTTTCTGAACCCTGAATAAAAATAATAATAGTTAGCATTTATCTAGCACCTACCATTTACTAGGACCTGTGCTAAGTGCTTTATAAATATGATCTCCTTTGATCCTCATAGCAACCCTGCAATGTAGGTACTATTATTATCCTAAAATTACAGATGAGGAAACTGAGGCAATTGGAGGTAAAGCTACTTGTCTATGGTCACACAGCTAGTAAGTGTCTGAAATTGGATTTTGAACTTATGTCTTCCAAACTCCAGTTCCCATGCTCTATCCATTGTAGCTGTCAATTTGATTCCTACCACAGAACTGACCATGTCATAGTCCTGCTCAGGAAATGTTGGTGAATTCTCATTTCCTCTAGGATAAAACAAATTTTAAACCCTCAGCATGTCATTTAAATACATACAAAATATGATTCCCGTCCACTTTTCTAGGCTTTTATTCATTTTCTCTACATATTCATCATTTTAATCAAAGTCACCTATTAGGAGGCAGTGAGGTAGCAGAGTGGATAGACAACCCGGTTTGGAGATAGGAGAACTAGATTCAAATCTGTCCTCAAACACTTCTTAGCTGTGTGACTCTGAGCAAGCCACTCAGCCCCAGTTGTCTTGCCCTCATCATTCTTCTGCCTTAGTATCTTGGTATTGATTCTAAGACAGAAGGTAAGCATTATTCTAATACATTGGAATATGTGTGTGTGTGTGTTTTTTTTTTTACTTAAATCATCTGCTTGCAGATCAAAGCATATTATCTTTTGTATTCGTTTATTTACGATTTTATTTTGGGATTTTGGTTTTCTATGAGTATTCTCTTCCAACAATGACCAATTTGGAAGTATGTTTTGCATGATAATCCATGATCCACTCAGATCAAATTATTTACCATCTCTGAGAAGAGGGAGGAAAGAGAAGGAGGGAGACAATTTGCATCTTATAATTTCAGAAAACATACATTGAAAATTGTTATTGAGTATAATTGAGAAAATAAAAATAGCTTTGAATAAAAAAATCATCTGTTGGTTCTTCTTTGCACTAATCTTTCCATTCAGTAAGTAATACCAATTTAATTTTAATATTAACTATCCTCCCGTCTTTTAGGAAAAAAAAAGTCTAAACTACTTCATAAGAATCTTATATCTTAGATCTTCATAAGAATCTTAGTTATCATAAGAAGACAGCCTATTTGCCAATTGACAAGAATAGAGTAGGATATTCTAGCAATGTTATAATTTATAATAATCATCAACATTTATATGGTGCTTACTGGGTACTAGGAACTTTAGAAATATATCATTTGATCCTCACAATAACCCTGGGAGGTAGGTATTATTGTTACTCCCATTTAACATATGAGGAAACTAAGGCAGAGGTTAAGTGACATGCCCAGGGTAACACAGCTAGTATCTGTGGCTACATTTGAACTAGGGTCTTCCTAAGTCCAGGCCCAAAGTACCCTATTGCCTGTATCACCTAGCTGCCAGCTACCAAGACCTTTTGTTCACATAATTTTTTAGTTGTTTGGATTTCTGTAATGTTTTTATCTCACTCTGAAGGCTTTGAGGCTATGTGTTACTGATTTGTCATGGTTTACTATTATAAATGTATCTTAGATTTGTTTTTCTTTTATGTCAGATAAGAGGTTTAATATCAATAAGCATCTCTATTGAAGTTTTCTTCATCAAAATTGTTCATTTTTATAATAGTTTATAAATTTGATGCAAATATTTCCCCTAGTCATTTCCCCTTTAATCTTTGCTTTATTGGATTTGTTTGTGCAAAAAATTCCTCAGTTTATTTTTTACAACCCTCTAACCCTTCTGATGAATTTTGCTTCCTTCTATACACTGCGTAGCTATTTTCCCCCTTGTTTCTCTACTTTGTTTATGATATGACCCTTTTTATATCTAGGTCACGTATCCATTTGGAACTTATTTTCTATAATGTGTGAGGTATTGATGTAAATCTAATTTCTTCTTCATTGCTATCTCATTTCCACAGCAGTTTTTGTCAGTCACTCCTTATTATCCCAGGAACTGGAGTCTTTGTGTGGATCAAATATTTCTTTTCTTCTCTAGGTTGCAGGTCTAATCTGTTCCATTGCTGTCCTCCAAGGGAGCAACCCACTTTTCGATATAATGTGCTCTGATTCCCAGCTCCTGCCCCACTATGGTCCAAAAGGAACAACAGGGACCTGGGGGTACAAAGAAAAGGAAAAAGTAAAGTCCTGGCTTTAAGGGACTCTGGTTTTAATGAGAACACAACACTCTGCACACCCGAGAGATACAGCACAAATGTGACAGATACAGTATAAATACAAAAAACAAAAGGGACCAATTCAGACCACTTGCAGAAAGTGGGGTTTAAGTATTAGAGGAACCAGGGATGATGGTAAGCTAAATTCAATAGTCTCCCTAGCAATTGCTCGCTCAATGGCCTTTAGCCAAGATCTCTTTTAGTTCTTACAAAAGCCATATTTTTAATAGTTGTTATCACGAAAATAAGATGTGAACTGATTCAACTTCTAGTTGGCATCAATCATAGGATTCAACATATGCCAACTTGTTTGTTGGTTTGTTGTTTTTCCTACATTTTTAAAAAATTGATTGATTTTGAAATATTTTTCCAAGGTTCCAGGATTCCTGTTCTTTCCCTCCCCTCTTTCCTCCCCCCTCCTGGAGCTGACACACAATTCTACTGGATCATACATGTATTATCATATGATACCTATTTCCACATTATTCATTTTTGTAATAGAAGAGTCTTTTTTTTCTACATTTTTGAAGAAGACCAGTGACATCCTAGGGTGATGCCAACTTCCAGGGCTGAAGGAAAGTTCTTTTTTTACCACTACTCATAGATTTAGCCACAAGGTGGCTCTGTTAACTCTGTTAATTGTTATTGCAGTCCTGTTTAGAAAGAAAGTTCCAGAGAGGAGCATCCCATGGTCACTCTAATGGTTATGTGCACCCTATCTGCTGATGGGAAATACTGATGTCTCTATGGCTTTTAGGAGGCTAATGACCTAACTCTAAATTCTGTCTGCTTCTCTCTTCAGCCAATGTCGGCTCTATCTAGGGTGCCATTTTTGTGTCTATCATGTGCTCCATTGGGAGGCTGGTGAAGCCTGTGGATGCCTTCTTAGAATAATATTTGTTGCTTGTATTCATAATTGAGGAAATGTTAAATTTTAGTTAGAGATTATTGAAAATAAAGGTGTAATTCTTTTTCCAGCTTAAAGTCATGGATCAGAGGCAGCTGGGTGGCTCAATGGATAGACATCTAAACCTGGAGACAGGAGATTCTGGCTTCAAATGATCTTAGACACTTTCTAGTTGGGTGAACCTATGCAAGCCCTGAATCTACCCACAGAGGCAATTGGTGTTGGTAGACTCCAGGTTAAGAACACCAGATCAAAGCTATGTGGATTACCATGCATCAGTTTAATCGAAATTTGCTCTTAAATCTATATCTCTAGCAAACTCTGCCTCTTCCCTGAATTTGACATGTTTCATTGAGCCCTAGGAATGTGTCCTTGACATAATAGAAGCATGTGCCCTTAATGATGGACAGACTTACTTGGATAGCACATATAATACTTTATTCTTGGCTAGAATCAACCAAAATTAAAAATGAAACACAACAGAATAATACATTATAAAATATTTACCACTTGGCTGTGTTCCTACAGTTCCTCCTGGATTCTGGGAGTCCCCAGAAGCAGATAAATTGCTTTCTGATCCAGAAACTCTCTAGGGACAAAAGCTTAGCTTTGTTTAGTTCTTCATGGCAAAAGAATAGAGGTAATGCAACACAATTTGAAACCAATGCTCAATTCTCATCTCTAGCAGTATTGATCAACAGGGGAAAACTCAAGAACTCTAAATCAAGGACCTCTGTCCTTCTAGCATAAGCTGAGGAGAATCCATGACTCACTGGAACTCTCCCAAGGCTACTCAGTCCTGGGTCACTTGAAGAAACTTACTAATTCCACTTATAATGGCTAGCTTATAGCAGAGCATGGTGAATGTACTCAGTTTCTAAAGCTGATAAAGAGAAGTTTGATGCTACTGTGGCTCTCTATTATCTCTCTTTGACTTAAATTATGGGATCTACCTCCTGAAGTAAGTCTTATTGCTTCATAATGTCACTTTTCCATTTGCTCCCTCTTCCTGTAGCCAGTGCCCATGCATGGTTCCATAGAATATCTGGAGGAACAGATAGGACACTAGGATTTAAAAAAAATTATTTATTTAATTTTCCATGGTTATATGATTCATACTCCTTCCCTTCCCTCCTCCTTCCCCCACCCCGTAGCCAATGAGCAATTCCACTGGATTTCACATGCATCATTGATCAAGACCTATTTCCATATTATAAATATTTGCAGTAGAGTGATCATTTAGAGTCTACATCCCCAATCACATCCCCATCGAACCATGTGATCAGGCAGTTGTTTTTCTTCTGTGTTTCTACTCCAACAGTTATTTCTCTGGATGTGGATAGCATTCTTTCTCATAAGTCCCTCAGAATTGTCCTGGATTCATTGCTGCTAGTAGAAAAGTCCATTACATTTTATTGTACCACAGTGTATCCATCTCTGTGTACAATGTTCTCCTGGTTCTTCTCCTGTCACTCTGCATCAATTCCTGGAGGTTGTTCCAGTTTACATGGAAATCCTCCAGTTTATTATTCCTTTGAGCACAATAGTATTCCATCACAAGCATATACCACAATTTGTTCAGCCATGCCCCAGTCAATGGACATCCCCTCATTTTTCAATTTTTTTGTCACCACAAAGATCAATACTATAAATATTTTTATACAAATATTTTTCCTTATTATCTCTTTGGGGTACAAACCCAACAATGTTATGGCTGGATCAAAGGGCAAGCAGTCTTTTAAAGCTCTTTGGGTATAATTTTAGGATTTGTTTTTAAAATGTCTTACAAATTGATACTTTGCTCCTTGAATGCTTTAGGAATTCTTGCTTAAGTCTATGTGGATATTACCTCCCACCTCCTCTATAAACTTAGTAGATGGTCTTCAAGAATTGCTGTAGCTAAAACATTCAATTACTAGCTGCATGACATTGGAAAATTCACTTTACCACTCGTTGCCTCAATTTCCTTATCTGTAAAATTATTATATTGGACTTAAATACTTTTAAGGTTTCTCCCAGCTCTCAATCTATGATCTTATGATCTTATGACTCTTTAGTAACTTGAGATGAATCACTTTGAGTAGATTTAGTTTGGACCTTGGACAGCAGATAGTATATTTTGCCTTTCCTCCATCAAAATGACTGGTTATAAAACCAGGAATCTCTAGTTTCTACCACTTACTTTTTTGTAAAAGTATATAATAAATTCTAGATAATGCTTTTTAAAACTGTGCAGTTCTATGTGTTTCCTTCTGAACTTGCTTCTGTTTTGCACATTTAAAAATATTTATGATGGTTTCCTTTTTTGGGAATCAATATTGCTAATTCTTCCTCTCCTGAGGGGCTTCAACTTCCAATTTGCTGAAAAGAAAAAGGTAAAATGAAAACCTTGTAACAAATAATCATTGTCAAACAAAAGAAATCTAGATGATGGCCAAAATTGTTTGTCTTTATACCTTGTGCCCATCATCTCTCTATCAGGAGTTGGGTTACATGCTTTATCATAAATCTTTTGACACGGGCAGCTAGATAGCACAGTGTATAGAGATCCAGGCCTGGAATTGGGACAATCTGGGTTCAGATCTGGCTTCAGACACTGCCTAGCTGTGTGACCCTGGGCAAATCACTTAACCCCAGTTGCCTAGCCCTTACAACTCTTTTGTCTTAGAATTGAGATTTAGTTGAATCTAAGACAGAAAATAAAGGTTTAAAAAATCCTTTAGACTCATGGTTAGTTAATGCTTTGAGTAGAATCCTTCATAGAATTTCTTTACATTGTTATCCTTGAATAAATTGATCCTTTGTTTTAGTTCACTCCTCTTTTCCCTTGCTCCTTTCAACATAACTAGGTGGTACAATGGATAAAGCATTGGCCTTGAAGTCAGGTAGACTTGAGTTCAAATCTAGCATCAGATATTAGCTAGTTGTGTGACCCTGGGCAAGTCATTTTACCTCTGTTTATCTCAATTTCCTCGACTGGAAACTGGAGACAATAATACCACTTTGCAGGGTTGTTGTGGGATCAAATGAGATAATATCTATAAAAACTCAGTATAGTACCTGGCACATAGTAGGCATCATATATTTATCCTTTTCTCTCTTCATCAATTCCTACTGCCTAGTATTCTGCGAAACGGTCTCTTGTTATGCTCAATAATGTGACATTACATTTATATACCTCAATTTGTTCAGTCATTCCCAAGTTGTTTAAGAGGTGATCTGAGGATGCATCCCCTTAGATTTTAGTTCTTTTCTCCACTCCAATCCTCGTTTATTTCCCTTTCATGATCAGGATAGAAGTTTGTTTTGCTTATGACTATTCCTTCTCCAGTATTATTCTCCTTTTTCTATTTGGTCTAAATAATTTAGGACCACGATGGTGGACTTATAGCACAGATGCCAAAGATGGCATAAAGAGACCTCTCCATGGGCATGTTAGCTGTTGCCTCCCCAGACTTAGTTAGTAGAAAGGCAGAGAGACTCAGAAGGAGCTGCTCCATCACATCTTCTTGCCCCTCTGCCCAGTAGTCCAATGGAAGTACTTACTCCCTCCCCTGAGTGGAGCATCCAGGCCATTCCTTTCCCTTTCTCCCTCCCCTGTCTGGAGTAAGGGGAGTGAAGAGGTGACAGAAGGGGGGAGGGCAGGGATGGGGAGCATAGCACTTAGTCTTCTTGGAGGAGTGGGGCATGGCACACAGTGTCTATGGTTCTAAAAGATTTGCCATCACTGGTTTAGGGGAATTCCATTTTTTTTGAGTCAGAATTACCATTTTTTCTTCCACTTAACTCATTCTTCTTCCTTGTCTTCCTCCATAGAAATTTTATTTCATTTTTTAACATTTTGCTTAATATCTTCTGTAGCTTGAAGAATCTTAAATGGGGTGAATTACCATAGAACCCCAAGAGATGGACAATTAAGAGCAGTTAAGAATGTGGGTATTTAAGGTGCACCCCAAGCTGAGTGATTCACTCTTTCCTGGGACTGGGTGATGGGTGGATGAGGGTAGTGGGATAATTATTATTATTACTACTACTTTCTGAGACCTAGCATTACTCTGACCAAAAGAGCTTGTTGGAAATTAGCTTTTACCCACATAATCATTCAATTAGACTGTCTCACACTGATCCTGATTTAATTACTGCTGCCAAGAAATCCAGCTAGCAGTAATTATAACAAAATTTCAATATCATCAGACCTCCAATCAAGATCATCTTCAAACCATCTTTCATTTATATTTAGTTTATATAGAGAAGTAGATTAGCTTGAGAGGAAGTTAGGGAAGCAAAGATTTCTGTTTGGGGCTTTCCCCATTAGGAGAGAAGCTGTCCTGCCAACATTGAAGATAACTAGACAGATTTGACCTAACCCACTTTCCTGTAATACCATCAACCCTATATCCTTCAAGTTATTAAATTCTTTGTTCAAACTTAATAGTTGGTGTGAGAATCCTCTGATCTAACTACATAGGCCTGAATACATATATTACCAAAGCCAGCCTCCATCTTGCCTTGCTTCTGTGGTAGTTGAGATTCTATGAGAGGGAGATCAGCTGTGAAGACATTTTTGAGAATATTATCCATCCTTGATTGGGAATCAGATTCTGATAACAAGAGTCATCAACTACTTGTGAAATTATTCCTTCTGTTATCAAATTCAGCTTAACAGAGGTTTAGTCAGATAAACAGAAGACACTGGTCCATCTTTACAATTAAGGATCAGCAACCAGACATCTGAATTGCCAAGGGAGGGGAGAGGAGGAGTTCTATTAATTTGCTGCCCTTCCCCTAACTGAGGCTTGAGGTTTCTAGCCAGGTCTCTGAGCCAGCTGCATCTTTTACTCTTCTAGGTATAGAAAATTCATTTTTTCCCTCTGAGTCTTCACAATCACCATAGATAGTGTAATGAAACAGGGTAGCTATAATAATAGGAGGCTATAAAGAGGAAGGTATTGGCCAGGCCCAGGGACTACAGGCTTGAAATATTGAATGTAAATGTATCAAGGATCCTGCACCCAGGGTAGCAGAGAGACAGGAGAAACTCTTTCTTGCTAGGAACCAAGCTATTTTAAGTTGAATATTCTACAGGCCTGTTCTGATAAAGAAGTGACTCCTATTGGTGTATGTAGGAATCAGATAGGAAGGGAAATGTGGCACGTCCTGTTTAACAGTAATGTAGTTATTTCTGTTGTAGCACTTCAGGATGTTCAGGTAGCTGTCCCTGCTTGGCCTTAGATGAAGGTAGGCAATAATAACAAGTTAGTTCTTAGATTAAAAGCTAAAGGGTTTATTGATAATGCGATATAGGTGAAAGAAATTGGAAGGAGGGTTAGGTAAAACTAAGAACTAAAGGACAGTTAACTTCTCAGACTTAGGTTTAAAGTGCTGAAAGGTCTTTCTTGTATGCTCCTCTGCTGACCCAGGGCAGCCCTGGGTCAGAATGATGTGGTCTCTTTGGTGATAAATAAAATTATTCTCTTGCTAAAAAGATAGTTTGGTTAGCCAAAATGGATGTTAGTATTTGGCCTGCAGAGTTAGTTTGATCCTACCTAGCCTATGAAACTACCCACATTCCCACTCCCTCCACCCTGGGTCCCCAAACCCAAAGAGATAGAAGGGAAGGTGTCCCAAGTCAGGGTCTGCAAGCCCTTTTATACTCTGGCTTCCAACTGCCAGGTGGCACAAGCCCCCTGGCTCATGCCAGGTTCTATATTCTAAGTAGGGCAAACTGCCAACTTGCCCCATGAAAATATAGCAGTATGATTTTCCATATTACAATAGTCAATCCACAATAACTTTTGATTCTGAATGTTTTCTCTGATTTATTCACCTTGCTAGTTTTGTTTTTTTAGTTCTTCAATTGGGGCTTTGTGCCATGGCTAGATTCTACCCCCTACTAAAGGTTTGGGTAGGGTTGTCAGTCTTGTTTGGTTTCATCCTAGAGCCATTGGTTTCTTCTGCTGACCATTACTTTTAGGGGTTCAGTTCCCCTGGATGTTTGAGATTCAGAGGTCTGGTCCTTGGGGATCTTTTCTGCTCTCTCAGGTTAGAGTATCAGGGATCTCAGGGTCCCTTGACCTAGAATGTCCCAGTCTAAGCACAATGGTACAATGGTAGATGGTATTTTGTGGGCCTCTGTTGTTTCCCCACTCTTTGGCTTTTTGACCACTTTGGGACTTTCTTAGGGAAGTTCTCTTTTCTTGTTTTTGTTTGTTCATTGTTATGGACATTGTTTCTTGAAGACTGCAAGTACCCCTTCTCTGATCACACTGGTACTTGCTTTTGTATTAGATCCCTTGTGGGGGATTTTGGTTGATTTTTTGTGCAGTTTTGGGGTGGAAGATGACATTTTAGTTTCTTATTGTGTTTCTTGACTGTTATTCAGTTTGGTGGGAACTTGAGGATTTTGCTGAAATAGGAATTGGCAAAACACTCCAATATCTTTGCCAAGTAAATCCCAAATGGCATCACAAAGAATTAAACACAACTGAAAATGACTCAGTAACATTTGCCAAGATTACCTAAGGCATTCATAGTTAATCACCATACAATATTGCTGTTACTGTGTACAATTCACTCCTGCTTCTACTAATTTTACTTTGTGTCAGTTCGTGTAAGTCTTACTGGGTTTTTCTCAAAGTATCCTGCTTGTCATTTCTTATGACACAATGATGTTCCATCACAATCATATATATGTGTTTTTATATATGAAATATAACACAATTTGTTTAGTCATTCCCCAATAGATTTCCAATTTTTTTTTAAATTTTAAACCCTTAACTTCTGTGTATTGACTTATAGGTGGAAGAGTGGTAAGGGTAGGCAATGGGGGTCAAGTGACTTGCCCAGGGTCACACAGCTGGGAAGTATCTGAGGCCGGATTTGAACCTAGGACCTCCTGTCTCTAGGCCTGGCTCTCAATCCACTGAGCTACCCAGCTGCCCCGATTTCCAATTTTTTGGCACCACAGAAAGAGCTGTTATAAAGCACACTTGTGCTTATTTTGATTTAAGGTCCCTTTTTTGGGGATTTTTGTTGACTTTTAATTCAATTCTGGAGTAGAAGATGACATTGTAGTATCTTATTAGATTTCTTGATTACTCAGTTTGGTCAGAACTTTAGGATTTTGTTAGAGTAGATATGTGAGAACCAGAATTTCCTTTCATTCTGGGACTGTCTTGGCCAAAAACCTCTGATATAATTAGTTTTTGAGCAATTAATTCTACCCCTCTTTTAGAAAAATGGATGGATGATGAATTCTCTAGAGTTCAAGAAGTTAAACATTATGGAATTTACTTTTTGTCAATATTATGTGATCACAGAAAATAGGATAGAATTTGTTAATATTTATTGGCAGGAATTTTTGCATTCTCATACAGTGAATTTTGTTTTTTATGAGAAAAAATGAATGATGTCTGTTTAAAATACAAGACAGGGTTAAACCTTATTACTTAGTCTTTATGCCTCAGAAAAATGTAATTCAGCTTACAAAGAATAAATATTTATTTATCTAATGAAGAGAGCCACCAAGGGATTGTACTTTTCTACTTTCTTCTCCCCTTCCCTTGCCTTTCCCTTTCCCTTCCCTTACATCTTAGAATCAGTGCTGTATATTGGGGTTTCAAGGCAGAAGAGTGGTAAGGGCTAGACAATGGGGCTTTAGTGACTTGCCCAGACTCACAAAGCTAGGAAGTGTCTGAGGTCAGATTTGAATCCAGTACCTCCTGTCTCTAGGCCTGATTCTCAATCCACTGAGCCATCCAGCTGCCTCCTCTTTCTACTTTATATGTTTGTTGTTGTTGATTCATTTCAGTTATGCCCAACTCTTTGTGACTCCATTTTGGGGTTTTCTTGACACAGATGTTGGAGGGGCTTGCCATTTCCTTCTCTAGCTCATTAGGCTATTAAGTGACTTGCCCAGGTTCACACAGTAAATAAGTGCCTGAGACCAGATTTAAATTCATGAAACCAAGTGTTTCTGCCATGAGTCCAATGCTCTAGCCACTGAGCCACCTAGCTTTCCCACTTACTATATTTACATGTGTGCAATTCATAAACAGCATGCCACTGTTTGAAAATAGTTCAGCTGAGCAGAGAATTCTCCACATAGCTGCCAATATAGTATCCCTAAAACACAGATCTGACCACGCCAGTTTCCTGATCAGAAAACTCTCGGCCACCCTCATCTTCCTCACTTCTCAAATATAATACAATCTCCTTTTTGTTTCTCCCTTCACAAGGTAAATAAAAGAAGTATTTAATATACCTAATAATTCCCCCACAGATAAAATAACCAAAGAAAATGAACCAGCAGTTCTCCAATGAAGACAACTGCAAACTATTATCAGCCTCATGAAAGAATGCTCCCAATTACTAATAATATGAGAGCTGTAAATTGAATCCATCCTGTGGTTTCATCACACATCCTGAAAATTGGCAAATGACCAAAGATGAAAATTGTCAGTGTTGGAGAGGTTGGTGGAAATGGAAATGAATAAACCAGCAGTTTGGAAGTAAATAAATTGTCTAAAACGTCCACATGCAATGAACCAGAGATTCCTCTGCCAGGCATGCACTCCAAGAAGTTATAGGACAAATAGTTCTTTGTTTATTACAGGGGCTGCCTTTATGTGCAGTACAAATTCAACTTTGATTTTTTAATTTTACCTTTTAAAACATTTAAAATAATCATCAATATCAAAAATAAAAAATATAGGAACTTGCCCCCAAGTTCTTTTTATTTATTTCAAGGCTGTGGATCACATTGTATTTTACAAAAAGGAATTCTCTTTGCTGTTATCTAGAAGAACTGGACATGACTAAATTATCTAGAATGGGGCTTCTTACCTTTTTGGAAGGTATCTTGGACTCCTTTCTCAGAGTTATGTTTGTTTGTTTGTTTATTAATTTTTGAAGGAAATGCTAAGTCGTAGCAAGAAGTTAGTGAAAATAAAGATGCAATTATTTCCCTCCTCCAAGTTTACTGGACCCTTTCTTAGAATCATCGTTTTTTAAAAATAATTGATGAAATAAATGATAAACTTTAGTCAGAGGTTAGTGAAAATAAAGATGTCATTTCTCCTCCATCCAAGCTCCTTGGGGCCCTTTCTCATAATCATGGTTTTTTTACTTTGTAATTAGTAGATGAAGAAAATACTAAATTTTAGGTAGAGGTTATTGAAATTAAAGATAGAATTTTTTTACCCTATCCAAGCTCATGAGCCCCTGAAATTTATCCATAGACTTCAGATTAAGAATTCCTGACATAATACATCTTTCTCATTTAAGCAATGAAGAAATTAAGGCTGGGAAGGAGTGATTTTTCTTCCTTAAACTCCTTTCTGAAATACTTATGTAATATTTCTTGGGTGTTTTATTCATTTTAGTTGTGTCCAATTCTTTGTGACCCCATTTAAGGTTTTCTTGGGAAAGATATTGGAGTGATTTACCATTTTCTATTCCAGCTCATTTTATAAATGAAGAAACTGAGGCAAAAGGGTTAGGTGACTTGCCCAGGGTCACACAGTTAGTAAGTGTCTGAGGCCAGATTTAAACTCAAGAAGGAGTCTTCCTGACTGCAGTCCTAGTGCTCCATTTATTTTGCCACCTGCTACTGGTCTGTGAGGCAGGTACCACACACATGGTTATCCCAGTATTTAATTATTTTAATTAATCATTTAATTAGTAAGTGAAGGAAGGTTTGAACCCAGCTCTTCCTGTCTCTAATTTTTCTACCCATGCTGCCTCTTGAGTCCTAGATCCCCAAACACAAAAGGTTACCTGTAGCAAGTTGGCAGATTTACTATTTCCCTCTTAATGCTTCAAAGTAGTTGGAAAATAATTCAACTTGGAAATAGGTTTTGAGTAATAATATATGTATAACACAGTGGGATTGCTTGTCAGCTCTGGGAGGTGAGATGGGATGAAGTGGGGAGGGAGAGAACATGAATGATGTAACTGTGGGAAAACATTTTTTAAAGAAAATGAAAATTATATTAAAAAAAAGAAATTAATTCAAAGAGTCTCTTTGAGACCTTTGCAAAGCTGCCTCTGCTAAATTTGGGGGACCCAAAAGAGCAGGGATTGCTACTAAGTAGTTTTGAATGTACCATTAATTAGAATGAAATCTACTCATCTTCAACCTTCCCTAGCCAACCTCCAAGCCCACTGTCACCACCATGTGTCCACCATCTTTCCACCATGCATTCAGGGAATTAAAAGTTAGAACCTTGAAGATCAAGTCCAAGCTATTTTACATTGAGGAAACTAAAGTCCAAAGAAGTTGTGAGTTACAGAAGATCACCTAAGTAGTAAGAGTGGAAATTAGAATTCAGATCCTTTGATTGCATATCTAATTCTTTTTCTGCTACATCTCACCATGTTACTCTGACTTCCATTTTTTGGGACTAGGAGGGAAGTGAAGCTTCCTTGTTTGGGTCATCATTTGGCTTATAGCACCTAATATTGTTGTATTATCATTAGGAATTTCACTATCCATTTTGTACCAGTGATCTTGAGATTTCAGAGTCTTTAGGTAGGTAGATGATACAGTGGAAAGAGCAGTAGACCTGTAGTTAGGAAGACTCAAATTAAAATCCAACCTCATATACTGTGTGTCCCTGAACAAGTCACTTAGCCTCTGTTAGTCTCACTTTACTCAACTGCAAAATGGGGACAATAATAGTTCTTACATCACAGGATTGTTGTGAAGATCAAATGAGATAATACTTGTAAATGCCTAGCACATAGTAGGTGCTATACAATTGCTTATTCCTTTCCCCTTTGGTTTTGATTAACCTAAATTTCCTAATATGTCTTTCTGCCTTGTCCGTTAGTAGAGTCATCCCTTATAATAAAGAAATTTTAAAAAGGAGGAAAAATTAGTCAGTAAAACTAATTACCACATTAATCAAGCATGAAATTCTATAGATGGTTCTCCGTCCACAGTTGGATGCTTGTGCAATGAAGAGAGGCAATATATTTTCACATCTCTTTTTACGGATCTGTCTTGGTCATTATAATCTCAGCATTTAGTTTAAGTTGCTTTATTGTGGTTCTTTCCATTTGTTTTTTGTGTATGTTCTTTTCTGGGTCCTATTTTATTTTTACTTTGTACCTGTTCATATAAGTCTTCTCATTCTTTGTATTTATCACATTCCTAATACAGTGATCTTAAAAAAATTACAATTTTATAATATGCAACAGCAAAATGAGAGTATTAGGCTAGAGACTATCTCCAAAATTCCTTCCTGTTCTAAGTTCTATTTAAAAAAACCCAAACATTACTTTTCTTTTTTTAAAAATCCTTACTTTCCACTTTAGAATCAATACTGTATATTGCTCCAAGGCAGAAGAGTGGTAAGGGGTAGGTAATGGGGGGTAAGTGACTTGCCCAAGGTCACACAGCTGGGATGTGTCCAAGGCCAGATTTGAACTTGTCTTCCTATCTCTAGATCTTGCTCTCTATCAACTGAACCACCTATCTGCCCCTAGTTCTGTTTTTATTTATTTATTTATTTGTTCATTCATTTATTTATTTGTTTATTTATTTATGTATTAATGTATGTATGTATGTATTTTTCCAGGACTGATTTTCTTTACTTTTTTATTTATTTTTAAAAAATTAGTTAATTAAGAATATTCTTCCATGGTTACATGATTCATGCTCTTTCCCTCCCTTATTTCCTCCCCCTCCCAGAGCTATAACAAGCAGTTCCACTGGGTTATACATGTATCATTGTTCAAAACCTATTTTCTTGTTATTCTACTTGCAGTAGAGCAATCTTTTAAAGCCAAAATCCCTAATTATATACCTATTGAACATGTGATCAATCATATGTTTTTCTTCTGTGTTTCTGCTCCCACAGTTCTTTCTCTGGATGTGGATATCATTCTTTCTCATAAGTTCCTCTGGATTGTCCTGGGTCATTGCATTGATGCTAGTACAGAAGTCCATTACATTCGATTATACCACAGTATATCTATCTCTGTGTACAATGTTCTCCTGGTTCTGCTCCTTTCACTCTGCATCAATTCCTGGAGGTCCTTCCAGTTCACATGGAATTCCTCCAGTTCATTATTCCTTTTAGTACAATAGTATTCCATCACCAACAGATACCACAATTTGTTTAGCCATTCCCCAATCAAAAGGCATCCCCTCGTTTTCCATTTTTTTGCCATCACAAAGAGCACAGCTATAAATATTTTTGTACAAATCTTTTTTCTTATGATCTCTTTGAGGTATAAACCCAACAGTGGTATGGCTGGGAGAAAGGGCAGGCAGTCTTTTAAAACCCTTTGTGCATAGTTCCAAATTGCCTTCTAGAGTCATTGGATCAATTCACAGCTCCTCCAGGAATGCATTACTGTTCCAAATTTGCCACAATCCCTGCAACATTTATTATTTTTCTTTACTATCATATTGGCCAGTCTGCTAAGTATGAGGTGGTACCTCAGAGTTGTTTTGATTTTTCATTTCTCTAATTATTAGAGATTTAGAACACGTTTTCATTGTTTATTGATAGTTTTGATTTCTTTATCTGAAAGCTGCCTATTCATGTCCCTTGCCCATTTATCAATTGGAGAATGACTTGATTTTTTGTACAATTGGTTTAACTTCTTATATATTTGAGAAATTAGGTCTTTGTCAGAGGTTTTCATTATAAAGATTTCCCCTAGTTTATTGCTTTCCTTCTAATTTTGGTTGCATTGGTTTTGTTTGTATGAAACTATTAATTTAATGTAATCAAAATTATTCATTTTACACCTTAGTTCTATTTTAAAAAGAAATTCCTGAAGACATATATGACTGGAAAGGAAATGGGTTAGTCATATTCTAAGAATGGTTGTCAATCCAAGTAATAGGTTGATATTCTCCAAGATATTGAAAAAAGAAGAGAGTCAGAGACAGAAAGATAGATTAAGGCAAAGACACACACACACACACACACACACACACACACACACACACACACACACACACAGAGATTGAGAGAGAGAGACAGACAGACAGACAGACAGACAGACAGACAGGCAGAGGGAGAGAGGGAGACAGAGAGGGAGAGGGGAAGGACTCCAGAATTTTGGATAGATCTATGGAGTATTTTTGGGAAAAGCATAGATCAGAATAGTATGGAAGGAGATATGGATATGGTTGAAATCTGTATTGGTAAATGAAATGAAATAGTAGCTTCATCAAGGTACCAAGAATCAAACTCTGAATTGATAATCTAGTTTATAGTTAATCTGAATTCTTTTGGATCATTGTGAAACTAATGCATGAAAAACTTTGCTCGAATTTGTTCTAAATGAGCCTGTAAGTCCAGAGCAAATAGTTTTCATCCATTTGAAAGTTTATGTATTTTTTTCTGTACTACTTTCAGATAGCATTCATACAAATAAACTGTGTTATCTCCCTCTAGATTCAAAGGAGAAGGAAGTAATAACATAAACTACAAATGATTGAAGTTTTATGGAAGAAGTTGCCTTCTGCTGCTTAGGTGATGACCCAAGAATGTAGGTTTGGAAGCACTATTGAAGATATTGTCAGGTTTTTGTCAAAACATTCCATTTCTTATTTTGAATTTTATGAATGTCTAAAGATCTAAGAAGCTGTACTCCAAGATTCTGGCTCTCATCTTTTTTCAGAGGGAGGCGTGCTTCGTGTATGAGAGACTCTTCGTGATTAAGAGTTGAACAGCTGGGAGATGGCCAATGTTAGAATGGCCACTGGTACACACAAAGCCATTGCTGGAGTTAAGAATCTGGAGTTACTCTGGGGAATTTATGGAGTGGTAGAAAGAACATTGAACTTGGAGTGCAGAGTATTTGAATTGTAAACCCAGTCTTGTCACTTATTGATTGATGATTATGGGACTGGTATGTCTCTTCTCTGAGTCTCAGTTTCCCCAGATATAAAATAATACTTCTTTTACTGACCCATTGGGTTATTTTGAGAATCAGACAAAATTAGGTATGAAAAGTATATAAATATCATCTACTTAGATTCTATTATCACAGGATCATAGATTTAGTGCTGGAAGGGAACTCTGAGGTCATTAAGTCAAATACCTTCATTTTACAAGGGAGGAAATGGATGTAGATTGTAAGGCTCATTAGATTGTAAGCATCTCCATTACAGTGTAAATTACTGGGAGCAGGGACTGTCTTTTTTTGTGTGTGTGCCTGGCACACTAGTTATTGAATAATTATTGACTATTGACATCAAGAGACTAGAAGACTTGCCTAGGACCATGCAGTATATGAGGCAAGATTTGAAGCTAGGTCTTCCTGATTCCAAGTTCACTGTTCTCTTTATTAAACCATATATTCATACAGCTGTCCTGTCCCAAAAGAGTGTTGGTCTACCAAGAATCAAACACATTTGCCAGTAGAGTTTTGACTACAATGAGACTACATACCACATTCACAAGCTGGAAGTTGGGCTTTAAAGTGGACCTTTACTGAAAAGTCTAAAGACTATGAGAATGGATCAAAATGTCCAGTATGGACTGCTGATGATTAATTTGCTTTCATAAGAGCTGACTCTCCTAATAGAATGTTTGGATTTTGAGGGTAGGAACTGTTTTATTTTTGTTTTTGTATTTTTTTCTATTTTCATTGTTGTAGTCATTTTTTTATGTGTTTTCCTGGGTCTGCCTCCTATACTTAGTATTAGTCCATATAAATGAGCTTTATTTTAAAGTTTATTTTAAAATTTATCTAACCCTATTGATTTATTTAAGCAATGATCCTTTAAATTTATTTATTTATCCATTTGCCCATTTATTTACTTACATATAGATCAATTTATTTATTAGTGTATTTATTCATCATTTCTTATGGCACAGTAATATTCTATCAAAGTAATGTACCATAATTTGTGTATCCATTACGATTTCTACAAAAAAAAAGGTGCTACTTGCAATTATGTTTTGGTCCATACTGGATATTTCTTTCTTTCTTTGATATACCTGGAGTTTATGCCCATTAGATGGATCACAGGACATATTAACTGTAGTAAGCTTAATTTCATATTGCTCTCCAAAATAGTTGGAATAATTCACAAATTCACCCACAGTGTATGAGCATGGCTGTCTTTTCACAACTCCTCTGACATTAACTATTCCCATCCTTTGTGATCTTTGCCAGTTTGCAGGATGTAAGGTAAAACCTTAGAATTATTTTGATTTGACTTTTCTTATTATTAATTATTTGGAATAATCTTTCATATGGTTATTAATAGGCTGAGGTTCTTGTCATGAAAGTTGTTTGTTCATCTCCTTTGACAACTTCCTTTAGGAAATGACTTTTGGAGATCCAAGCTTATATTAGTTCCCTACAGATCTTGAATATTGGGCAAAGGTGACATTTTAGTGAGAAAGCAAGTGATTTTCGAAAGAAAAGAATATTTCAAAATGAATCCATTATTATGTGATTTTCTTGCCAAAAATCATGTGTCAGCTATAAAACTTTGAAGTATCTTCATTGGATAAAATAAACTTGGAAACTTGGAAAAAACGAATTTTCTAACCTGTTTAAAAACTTCTAGACAAAGTTTTGGTGAGTTTTTTATCCAATTTTTAAAAATATAAAAAAGACCTTTAATTAGTTTTCAAGAATAGCTGATTGACATCAAGGAAGGTAGAAATTTACTAAAAAGATTTCAATGTAAATCTTGGTATACTTGTTAGGTAGGATTAAAAAATGAGTATCATTACTTCAGAAGCCTAATCTATTACGTACTTTCTTCTTTTATAGTACATTTCTTTGTAAGCTATCTTTTTTAGCTTTGGCAGTTATTAAAACCAACTGTTAAAATAAACTAGTTAGAAGCATGTTTGTTGTTTGGTCAGTTTTCAGTCATATCCAATTATTCATGAACTTATTTGGCGTTTTCTTGGCAGAGATACTGGAGTGGTTTGCCATTTGTTTCTCTGACTCATTTTACAGATGAGAAAACTGAAGCCAACAGGGTTTAGTGACTTACCCAGTGTCACACAGCTAGAAGTATCTAAGGCCAGATTTGAAACCAGGACTTCCCATCTCCAGGTCTGGTGCTCTATCCACTTAACCACCTAGATGGCCTGTACCTACAATTTAGTGACAGTTCCTCAGTAAAATAGGGGTTATAATAGCCACATTGCTTGTTCTCACAAGTTTGCTGTGAGAACAGTTCTTTGGAAAACTCAAAATGCCATATAAATTTAAATTATTATGAGCAAAATCAGAAAATGCAGACAATCCAAGTATGGTGTATAGACATTAAACTACATTAGACTTTTGTGCAGCATTAAAACCCCTGTGGTGCATTTTGTAGTTTTTTTCCTAAGTAAGAGTTATATCAAAATATCTCAAATTTACTGCCTCCTTGCACAAACAGTGAGGCAATACACAATGTGTTACAAAGCTAATCTAGCTGGGACTCTATTCTCAAAACACAAGAGAGCTGGGAAAGTGTATGTGTCTAGTCATTGAAGGACGTCTGGGTAAACTATGGCATATCCTTGTAGAGAGGCATTGTGATATAATGGATGGAGAGTGGGTCTTAGAGCCCAAATTACCTGCTTTCGGGTCTCACCATTGGCTGTATGACCTGAAGGTAATTTAGTTAACCACTCAATGGTTTAAGCAACTCTCTACAAAGAAAGTGCCAAAATGCGTTGATAGAAGGTTCCCTAAATAAAATGAATCACAACACCATTCCCTCTCCTTCTATAGAATGCTATGGTACTATAAAAATAGTAAATGTGATGCATAAAGGAAAACGTGGACAGTCCAGTATAAGGTGATATAGATTAAAATTGATACAGAATATTATTATATTGTGCTTTTCCTTCCTTCCTTCCTTCCTTCCTTCCTTCCTTCCTTCCTTCTTTCTTTCTTTCTTTCTTTCTTTCTTTCTTTCTTTCTTTCTTTCTTTCTTTCTTTTTTCTTTCTTTCTTTCTTTCTTTCTTTCTTTCTT
>NC_058134.1:274516223-274521643 GCF_016433145.1 Gracilinanus agilis | reverse complement strand
CTGCCCTCCCTAATTTGTTAATATATGCACTCAAGGATATAAATTTCTCCTTGAGTACTGCCTTGGCTGCATCCCACAGAGTTTGGTAGGATGTCTCATCATTGTCATTCTCTTCAATGAAATTCTTCATTGTTTCTATGATTTCTTCTTTGACAAATTGGTTTTGGAGAATCATATTATTTAATTTCCAATTAGTTTTTGATTTGCCTGTCCAGGTGCCCTTACTAATTATTATTTTTATTGCATTATGATCTGAGAGGGTTACATTTATTATTTATGCTCTTTTGCATTTGTTTGCAATGTTTCTATGCCCTATTACATGATCAATCTTTGTGAACGTACCATGTGCAGCTGAAAAGAAGGTGTATTCCTTTTTGTCCCTATTTATTTTTCACCACATATCAATTAAATCTAATTTTTCTAGGGCTTCATTCACCTCTCTTACCTCTTTCTTATTTATTTTTTGGTTTGATTTATCTAGATCTGAAAGAGGAATATTTAGATTTCCCACTCTTGTGGTTTTACTATCTATTTCCTTCTTGAGCTCTACCAGTATCTCCTTTACAAATTTGGATGCTATGCCATTTGGTGTATACATATTGAGCAAAGTTATTTCTTCATTGTCTATATTGCTTTTATCAGGATGTAATTACCTTTCCTGTCTCTTTTAATCATATCTATTTTAACTTTGGCTTTATCAGAAATCATGATTGACACTCCTGCCTTTTTTTTTCTCATTTGAAGCCCTAAAGATTTTGCTCAAGCTCTTTACCTTAAACTTGTGTATGTTCACCCACCTCATATGGTAGGATTTTGGTTTCTAATCCACTCTGCTATTTGCTTCTGTTTAATGGGTGAGTTCATCCCATTCACATTCAGAGTTATAATTATCAGTTGTGTATTCACTGACATTTTGGTGTCCTCCCCTAATTCTATCCCTTGTTCTTACACTATTTCCTTTTAAACCAGTGGTTTGCTTTAAGCCAGTAACCCTTGTCCCCTCCCTTGATTTACTTCCCTTTTTACCCCCTCCCTTATTATTCCCCTATTTTTATATTTAAGGCCAAATGAGTTCCCTCCCCTTCATCTCCCCTCCCTTTTTTGACCTCCCCACTCCCCTGCTCCCCTTGGTTTATCCCTTCTGACCTTCTCAGTAGGGTTAGATAGAGTTTTATATCCCAATGGATATAGCTACTCTTCCCTCTCAGGGTTAATTACACTGAGAGTAAGGTTTAAATATTACCTCTTAAGCCTCTCTTCCTCTCTTTCTTATAATAGTATTCATCCCTTCTCCTTCCCATGCCCTCTTTGTGTGTAATAGAATATCCTATTTTTCTTATTCTTTCAAGATTCTTTTGGTGTCCTCCACTATTCACTCCCCTCTTTCCCTCCCGCCCATATCATCTTAGACCATTTACTATTCCAACCTCTCCCTATGAATAATTCTTCTAATTATTATAATAGTGAATACTATAATGGTGAACAGAGTTCACTACA
The DNA here is from genome assembly GCF_016433145.1 of Gracilinanus agilis. Lineage (NCBI taxonomy): Eukaryota > Metazoa > Chordata > Mammalia > Didelphimorphia > Didelphidae > Gracilinanus > Gracilinanus agilis. The sequence continues at coordinate 274,520,146 of NC_058134.1, read as the reverse complement.
GAGAATTATACATAACATTTCTCCACATAGGAGTTCCAATAATTAGATCTTATTGAAGCCCTTAAAGAGGCAAATTTAAAAAAAAATATGAGTTTTCTAACTTTCCCTTCTGTTTCTTATTTACCTTTTCATGTTTCTCTCGATTTTTGTGGTTGGATATCAAACTTTCCATTTAGTCCTGGTCTTTTCTGAGCAAATGCTTGGAAATTGTCTATCTTTGTTGAATGCCAAAACTTTCCCCTGGAAGAATATAGTCAGTTGTTATGGGTACATGATCCTTGGTTGTAAACTCAGTTCTCTTGCCTTTCTGAATATCATATTCCAAGCCTTGCGGTCTTTTAGCGTGGAGGCTGCCATATCCTGTGTGATCCTGATTGGTGCTCCTTGATATCTGAATTGTCTCTTTCTGGCTTCTTGTAAAATTTTTTCCTTTTACTTGGAAGCTCTTGAATTTGGCTATTATATTCCTGGGGGGTGTCTTTTCAAGGTTTAGTGTAGAGGGTGATCTATGGATCCTTTCAATGTCTATATTGCCCTCTTGTTGTAGAACTTCAGGGAAATTTTGCTGAATGATTTCTTTTAGTATGGAGTCCAAATTTCTATTAATTTCTGCTTTTTCAGGAAGACCAATGATTTTCAGATTGTCTCTTCTAGACTTGTTTTCTTGATCTGTCAGTTTCTCATTGAGGTATTTCATGTTTCCTTCTATTTTATCAGTCTTTTGACTTTGTTTTATTTGCTCTTGCTCTCTTGATAAATCATTGGCTTTTACTTGCCCAATTCTTGTCTTTAGAGACTGGTTTTCTGCTATAAGCTTTTGATTTTCCTTTTCAGTTTGGTCTGACCTGTTTTCCAGGTGTTTGATTTTGGTCTCCAATTTGCTTATTAATTCTTTTGATTTGGGGGCATCTTTTTTTCTAATTGTCCAGTTCTAGCCTTTAGAGCCTGGTTTTCAGCTACAACCTTTTGGTTTTCCTTTTCAATCTGGTCATTTCTGATCTTTGATTTACTTGCCTCACTTTCCAATTGTGAAATTCTGCCTTTTAAACTGTTATTTTCTTCCCAGATCTCTTCCATCTTTCTCATGATCTCAGATTTGAACTCTTCAAGACCTTGTGACTCATTTTCATTGTTTTGGGAAGGTTTGGATTGTTTGTTCTCCTCTACTGTTTCCTCTGTTGTCTGGATTTTTTCTGTGTAAAAGTTGTCAAGTGTTAAAGGTTTTTTTCTTCTTCATCTTTCTCTTCTGGTTTTCCTGATGATTCTGGCTTGCCATCGTAAGCTGAGTTCCCTCTCAGCTTTATGCTCTCACCCAGGATCTGTCTGCTCTCTTTAGACTCCTGAGATCTCAGGTCTAGTTGTTCTGGGACAAGCCTCCTGGTGGTCTCCTTGCTCATTCTTCTGCCTGAAGCTCCTTTAACAGTCTCAGGGAGCTGCTTCCACAGTCAAGCACCTCTCTTCACTGGGTCCCCACTCAAGGTCTGCTCCTGCACTCAGAATCAGCCCCTTTGTCCTCACCTTAGTCTGCCCCTTAGTCCCTGCCTTAGCCCGCGCCTGTGTCAGCCCCTTCGCTTGCACCTGGGCTCAGGGTCTGTGTTCAGATTCCATGAGTTCTTTAGCCTCTTGGGAGGTCTTAAGTCTTGCTGCTCTCAGGAACAAGCCCTGGTGAGCTGCCAATGACTTAATGGGTGCCCCAAACTTGCTCTGATTCGTGCACTGGCTTTGGAGTTATAGGTGGTATTGGGGTGGGGGGAGGGGGTTGCTCCGCTCATGTTTTCGTGAGAGCTGCTTCACCCCTTTACAGCATGGAAATGCCCCAATTCCATGTACCTTCGACACTGCACCCTGTTGTGGGGTCCCTTCTTTCCTCTGGATTTGTTTTTATGTCTTCATGAGGAGTCCTATATGTGTGGGTTAAGAGAGGTCCCGCAGTTACTTTTTACTCTGCCGCCATCTTCCACATAGTCTGAGGGATTAGTTCTTAAGACATCTTAAGTTAGTGATTCAATATTTATTAAATGCCTATTATGTACCAGGCAATGCTCTAATGGCCAGGAATAGCACAAGATGCAAAAGATAGATCTGGCCCCTAAAGAGCTTACAGTCTAGAGGAAGACAACAAGCCAATAAATGTCCACAGAGTAAGCTTTATATAGCATAAATAGGAAATAAGAAAGGGTAAGTGGTGGCATTAAAAGGATTTGAAAAAAGGCTTCCTGTAAAAGATGGGATTTTGATTGGACTTATAGGAAGTTAGGGAAGCCATGAGGCAAAGATGAGAAGGGAGAGCATTCCAGGAATGGAAGAGAGCTAGGAAAAACTCCTGGACCTGAAAGATGAAGTCTTGCTAAGGGAACAGTCAGGAGGTCTGTGTCAGAAGATTGGAAGGATAGGTGAGGGACTAGGTGACGGAGGGCTCATAATGCCAAATGGAGTATTTTGCATTTGATTCTCAAGGTGATAGGGAGCTGCTGGGGTTTACTGAGGAAGAGAAGATACCGAAGATATCAGGAAAAAAAATCTCAAATCTTTTTTTTAAATTTTTTAATTTTTCCATGGATACTTGATTCTTTTTTTAAACATTTATTAATATTCATTTTTAACATGGTTACATGATTCATGCTCCTCCTTTCCCCTTCGCCCCCCGCACTCCCCCCACCCATGGCCAATGCACATTTCCACTAGTTTTGTCATGTGTCCTTGATCAAGACCAATTTCCAAATTGTTGGTAGTTGCATTGGTGTGGTAGGTTCGAGTCTACACCCTCAGTCATGTCCACCCCGACCCATGCGTTCAAGCAGTTGTTTTTCTTATATGTTTCCTCTCCTGCAGTTCTTCCTCTGAATGTAGGTAGCGTTATTTACCATAAATCCCTCAGAATTGTACTGGGTCATTGTATTGCTGCTGGTAAGAGGTCCATTACATTCAATTTTACCATAGTATATCAGTCTCAGTGTACAGCGTTCTTCTGGCTCTGCTCCTTTCACTCTGCATCAGTTCCTGGAGGTCTTTCCAGTTCGCCTGGAACTCCTCCAGTTTATTATTCCTTTTAGCACAATAGTATTTCATCACCCGCATATACCACAGTTTGTTCAGCCATTCCCCAATTGAAGGACATACCCTCCCTTTCCAGTTCTTTGCCACTACAAAAAGCACGGCTATAAATATTTTCGTACAAGTCTGTTTATCTATGATCTCTTTGGGGTACAAACCCAACAATGGTATGGCTGGATCAAAGGGCAGGCATTCTTTTATAGCTCTTTGAGCATGATTCCAAATTGCCAGCCAGAACGGCTGGATCAGTTCACAACTACACCAGCAATGCATTAATGTCCCAATTTTACCACAATCCCTCCAGGATTCATTACTCTCCCCTTCTTTCATTTTAGCCAATCTGCTGGGTGTGAGGTGATACCTCAGAGTTGTTTTGATTTGCATTTCTCTAATTATTAGAGATTTGGAACACTTTCTCATGTGCTTATTGATACTTTTGATTTCTTTACCTGAAAATTGCCTATTCATGTCTCTTGCCCATTTTTCAATTGGGGAATGGCTTGATTTTTTTATACAATTGCTTTAACTCCTTGTATATTTGAGTAATTAGACCCCTGTCAGAGTTTTTCGTTATAAAGATGTTTTCCCAATTTGTTGTTTCCCTTCTGATTTTGACTATATTGTTTTTGTTTGTACAAAAGCTTTTTAGCTTAATATAATCAAACCAATTTAATTTACATTTTGTATTTTTCTCTAACTCTTCCTTGGTTTTAAAGTCTTTCCTTTCCCACAGATCTGACAAGTAAACTATTCTGTGTTCACTTAACTTGTTTATAGTTTCCCTCTTTATATTCAAGTCATTCACCCATTCTGAATTTATCTTGGTGTAGGGTGTGAGATGTTGATCTAGACCTAATCTCTCCCATATT
>NC_058134.1:274509569-274516124 GCF_016433145.1 Gracilinanus agilis | reverse complement strand
TTGGTGTAGGGTGTGAGATGTTGATCTAGACCTAATCTCTCCCATATTCTTTTCCAAATTTCCCAGCAGTTTTTGTCAAATAGTGGATTCATGTCCCAAAAGTTGGGCTCTTTGGGTTTATCATACACTGTCTTGCTGACATCATTAACCCCAAGTCTATTCCACTGATCCTCCCTTCTATCTCTTAGCCAGTACCATATTGATTTAATGACTGCTGCTTTATAGTATAGTTTGATATCTGGTACTGCTAGGCCCCCTTCCTTCACATTTTTTTTCATTATTTCCTTTGATATACCTGATCTTTTGTTATTCCAAATGAAATTTGTTATAGTTTTTTCTAATTCAGTAAAGAAGTTTTTTGGTAATTTGATAGGTATGGTGCTAAATAGGTAAATTAATTTGGGTAGGATGTTCATTTTTATTATGTTAGCTTGTCCTACCCATAAACAGTTAATGGCTTTCCAATTGTTGAGGTCCAGTTTTATTTGTTTGGAAAGTGTTTTGTAGTTGTTTTCGTATAATTCCTGTGTTTGTTTTGGTAGATAGATTCCCAAGTATTTTATATTGTCTAGGGTGATTTTAAATGGTGTTTCTCTTTCTACCTCTTGCTGCTCTAATGTGTTGGAAATATATAGAAATGCTGATGATTTATGTGCATTTATTTTGTATCCTGCCACCTTGATAAAGTTGTTGATTATTTCTACAAGCTTCCTAGTTGATTCTCTAGGATTTTTTAAGTAGACCATCATATCATCTGCAAAGAGTGATAGCTTAGTCTCCTCCTTGCCTATTTTGATACCTTCAATTCCTTTTTCTTCTCTAATTGCCACCGCTAGTGTTTCTAGTACTATGTTGAATAATAGAGGTGATAATGGGCATCCTTGTTTTACTCCTGATCTTATTGGGAAGGCTTCTAATTTATCCCCATTGCATATGATGTTTGTTGATGGTTTTAGGTATATACTGTTTATTATTTTTAGGAAAGGTCCTTCTATTCCTATATTTTTCAGTGTTTTCAATAGGAATGGATGCTGTCTTTTGTCAAAGGCTTTTTCAGCATCTATTGAGATAATCATGTGATTTTTGTTTGTTAGACTGTTGATATGGTCAATTATGTGGATGGTTTTCCTAATGTTGAACCAACCTTGCATTCCTGGTATAAATCCCACCTGATCATGTTGGATGATCTTCTTAATTACTTGCTCGAATCGGATACTTGACTCTTGTTGTCTCCCTCCCCTCTTCCTTCCCCCTCCCAGAGTTGACAAGCAATTCCACTGGGTTATACATATGTTATCACTCAAATCTATTTCTATATCATTCATTTTTATAATAGAGTAATCTTTTAAAACCAAAACCTCAAATCATGTACTTATATAAACAAGTGATAAATCATGTTTTTCTTCTGTGTTTCTGCTCCCACAGTTCTTTCTCTGGATGTGGATAGCATTCTTTCTCATTAGGCCCTCAGAACTGTCCTGGATCATTGCATTGATTTTAGTAACAAAGTCTATTACATTTAATCATACCACAGTGTCAAACTTATTTTTTAAAAAGTGACTAAAAGAACCCATTTGCCCATTAACCACAACACATATGATCTACTTCCTCACCTCTAGAAATTTTCACGAGAATATATTACATCATCAAAGGAATTCATGATAAGGCAATTCAAGGAGTACAGCCACGTTTCACAAGTGATATTATTCAGCAGATCACATCTTTATCACCTCAAAATTGACTAAAAGGCATACAGAATGAAAAGTCTTACTGTATTTGTTTTATATTGACTATAAAAAAATTAATGTTATAGAAGAAAACACCATGTTTCAAGAGTCTGCACGTGGCAGAATTATATAAGTTCCCTGAAAGACAGCAACAGAGATAACTTTGCTTATTATCACTGATGTAAAATATGGTGCCAAACAAGGGGAGACATATGTTCACCAAAGAGGTTTGCCACTGTCATAGAGAAGATCTATCAGAGAGCACAGATGAAAGAGGGATTGCCTGTGAATGATGAAGCCCTTCAAAAGCTCCTATTTGTGGGTGTCATTGTACTAATTGCACTAAGCCATGAAACACTGAATAACCTTCAAAATGAGATCCTTATTCACTCTAAGAACTTGAACTAACTATCCACAGTGAAAACCCACTTTATGAAGAATGCTTATCAGCTCTGTGTTTGGATGGACAATAGACAGAACTCATTCATCAGGACATGCACTGGAAATACACAGTGAGTTTGGCCAAGAATTGATCAGGACTGGATGGCCTCTTGGAAATTGCCAAATTTTTTTCAATGACTTTAAACTTCTTGCTGAGATCGGAAGTCCACTAAAAAACAAACAAATAAGCAAAAACAACCAACATTTTTCCAGAATTGTGGTCTGGCTGAGATTCATAGATCATTAGGGTCTCTGAAGAATCGATGACAATGGAGAATGGAGAAGGGCAATGGAGAAGCATAGGTGGGTGTGGATAGACTGTAACAAATTTCATATACAGAATTAATCATTTATACCTTGGAAATGGACAAATGCTAAAAACCTGTGTTTGATTTATTGTTTCATTGATTATCTAGATTTAATGAAGTGATGGAGCAAGTGTTTCTAATGTAAATTAAAGTTAAAAAGTGTATTGGATATACATTTTTTTGAAAGTCAGTTGTTAAACATTTACGAGTGTCAGCCTAGAACAACTCATTCCTTCTAGGTAATCAGTAAATAAAGTGAATCACTTATTCAGGGTCAAAGTATTGCAATTTGGGACAGCATGTTGCCATATTCAGACACGGATGCCTAGGATGGAAGGGGAAAAGGGAATTCTTATAAGTCATAGACATGAGAAATAGCAGAAGAGCATGTAGTCTATACACAGAACAGCTGAGCTTCAGGAAGGGAGTGTTGAAGGTGTTGAAGGATTACAAAACCAAAGTCCCAGAAATGTCCTTGTAATTATCTCTGCTCAGGAATGGGGGCTGTTAGAAACTACTGGTATATGAGGAGGTCTTGTGGTGCAGTAGCTAAAAGCTATTGGTCAAGGCAGGGTAGGGTCCTAGAGTTTCCCAGGGGCTGACACTTGCACGCTATTGATTACATCATTGGTGGGAATACCCATGGCAATGAGACCAAAGATCCAGTGGAATATTCATTCACCCACCCACCCACATCTGCACCTCCTTCATACACACATTTTTCTCATAAAGACAATTTAATTTGAAATCACTCCTATGTAAAAGAAATACTGGAACTTAGACATTTTTCATGCAATATATTTTGTGGTTACTCCTTTAAGTGTAAAAGAGAAATATCAATAAGAGCTCAGTTCTGAAATATGCACAGAGGACCCATATTTGGGGGACCTGCTTCTGGAACTCTGTTATGAGATAGACTTCAGAGCATACAAAAGCATTTGATGATTATTTCCTGTCCACTTTCTGAATGGCAAAGAAAAGAACTTTTGTTTGGCTGTTGAGGCAGAAAGTAGAGTGTATACAAAATGCCTCAGTGGAAAAAAAAACTCCACTTTTCCTTCCTGCTAGCCAGGAGGTTTTAGAATGACTTTTATTTTCTCTAAAAAACCCTTACTTTTATTTTCATTTACTTTTTTATGTAAATTTCTAAAGTAAATTTTTAAGTAAATTTTATTTACTTTTATTTTCTCTAAAAAAAAAATCTTGTTTTGGTTCTAAGGCAAAAATAGAGGTAAAGGCTAGGCAGTGGGGGTTAAGTGACATAGTTAGGAAGTATATGAGGCCAGATTGGAACTCAGGACCTCTTGTGTCTAGGCTTGGCTCTCAATCCAAACTGAGCCATCTAGCTGCCTCCATGATGATGACTTTGTGAGTTCTGAAGGGGTGATAGAGATCTCTTTTATAATTCCAGGATCTTGTGAATTATCTAAATATTATAAGGAGTGCTATTGCAAACCCATTGAGCAACGTGTGGAATCCTGGCCAAAAGTGAATTGACCCAGATGCCAGTAAATTGTGTCCTGCTAGCAAGGGAATGACAGTGTTCATGCACAATTTCTCATTTGAAAGTGAACTTGATGGAGTAACCACCATTTTGGTTTTGAGCCCACTCTCCCCAGAGGCTGAGCTGAAAAAGGGGAGAGTATGTCCCTCTCCAATTCAGAGAAGATTTGTTTGTAGTTCTATCATTGCTGTATCTTCGACTACATCTATTCTTTTGTAAGAGTTAATTAATGTTAATTGGTCAGATGATATTGGGACACAAACCATTGGTAATAATATCAGGGAAAACATACCAGAATGATAGGGCAGCTTGGTGGCACAATGGACAGACTGCAGTGCCTGCAGCCTGGAAGACTCATTTTCCTGAGTTCAAATCTGGTCTCAGATTTGAACTAGCTGTGCGACTCTGAGAACATCATTTACCCCTGTTTGCCTCAGTTTCCTCTTTTGTAAAATGAATCGGAGAAGGAAATGGCAAACCACTTTAGTGTCTATCAAGAAAACTTCAAATGGGGTCACAAAGAGTCAGATATAGCTGAAACAGTTGGATGAAAACAAATCAGAGTGATGACTTGAGTAGGAATTATTAGAAGAATCACCTACAATCTCTTGCAGTTACTTCTAGAACTCTGAGAAGGGACATGTAGCCTGCTTCTGAGGACCGCCTGGGAAAACAGATTTAGCTAAGCAGAGGAGTTTTGGTCTTTTTGTTCAATACTCCATATACTGGGATATTCCTTGCATTTATGAGGTGGGTTCAAGAAGACATATGCCCTAATAGCTCATTCCATTCCCTTTTCTCATTGGGATGCCAGATCTCCAGAAGACAGCTGACCTCTACTACTCTCAGGGTTCTAGGGATAATCTTGAAAGGTTGACGTTTCCAATACTGTTTCTCAAAAACCCTCATCTTTCTTTGTTCAATTATGGGTCTAATTAGTGATCCTTCTTCAATGTTTACCCAAGAAGTATATGGGTAGCATGTATTTTTGAGGGGAGTGGTGGTCAAGTGTGTGTTAATAGGTCATCCGTACAATACTATATCAAAGTCTAGACAAAAAGCGTTCTGCAGACACTTGATTTTTCCTGTGTGGATAGTTAATTCAAAGTTTCTAGTATTAAGGATCTGTTGTGAGGATTATTTATATCTGTTTATATCTTTATATCTGTTGTGAGGTATTAGTTTATATATAGTTAATGTGGACCTAGCAGAAAGGGCTGGAGAATTCCACATGGAATGGGGAAGCAGGAAGTGGCTTGCACTCTTTGAGAAGGACTTCATGGTGGGAGTTACAGGCAGTAACTGATTCCCTGGGAGACCTCAGAGCTTGTGGGTTGCACCCTGATTCCCTGGGATCCTGGAGTGTGGTGAAGGTTGGAAGCAAAGGACATCTATCCTGCATGACAGCACTGAGTAGGGAGTGATCTGCGATCTGGTGGACAACTTGCAGGCTCCTCTCCCTACTGGGCTGCTTTGGACCATCAGTTCTGGAGGAGTTGGTTCCTGGCATCCTGAAAACATCTCTGGACTCTACTGTGAGGATTCCCACTCCAGTCCTATTATTGTCTGGACCCTGCCTGGCTTAGGTCTTAATTTAGTGTAGTCAAGTCCTTCTCCTGTCCCTGTGGTTTGCCCTTAAGCTTGTAAGTGTAGAATCCCAATTCCCATCCTTTATCTTGTAGTCCCTGATTAAAAACTGTTATAAACCTTTGCCATTTGCCTGCTGGTTCCATAGGCCCTTTCCTAGGTGGGCTGAGTGACTGTTGGAGCCTAACTGCCATTTCCAGCAACTATAACCTCCTAGTAGTTAAACTTGGTCTCCCTATCTTGTTGGGTCCTGTTCATCTGTCATTCCTGTCTCTCTCACCCCAGTGTGAACCCACAAATAGTAATAGTTAACATCCCTGATAACCCTCCATTACAGATCTCATTTAAGGCAGTCTGCAATGTTTTGGGGTTTAATATAATCAGTGCAATTCCATTTACAAACTGGAGCTTCTTGAGAATCTCATCTTCTTTGGGGAATCCCTCCTTAGCCTTTATTTAGTAGGTGCAGGATCTTCTCCAAGACAGTAACAAACACCTTTGGTGAGAACATACCTTCATGTTGGTTTTTTTTTGTCTATTAATGATCAGGACCAAAAATGTGTCTCCTGAGTCAATATTATGAAGGATTAATATTAACCACAATAATAACAACAACAGAGTTGAAATTGTTGGACCTGTCAAGTGACCCTGTCAAATTAGGAAATGTAATTGAGCTTTTATTTTCAAAAAACTCTTACCTTCCATCTTAGAATGAAGACTGTGTTCCAAGGCAAAAGAGTAGTAAGGGGTAGATGATGACTTGTCCAGAGTCACAAAGGCAGGAAGTGTCAGAGGCCAGATTTGAAACCAAGACCTTCCATCTCTAGGCCTGGCTTTTTATCCACTGAGACACATAATTACCCCAATAATTAACTTCCTTCCTTCCTTCCTTCCTTACATCCTCCCTCCCTCCCTCCCTTTCTTTCTTTCTTTCTTTCTTTCTTTCTTTCTTTTTTTCTTTCTTTCTTTCTTTCTTTCTTTCTTTCTT